>NC_083776.1:36884994-36894994 GCF_963514075.1 Conger conger
CATTGGAATATTCCGACAGGGCATTGTAATATTCCGACAGGGCATTGTAATACTGTAACAGGGCATTGTAATATTCCGACAGGGCATTGAAATACTGTAACAGGGCATTGGAATATTCCGACAGGGCATTGTAATATTCCGACAGGGCATTGTAATACTGTAACAGGGCATTGGAATATTCCGACAGGGCATTGGAATACTGTAACAGGGCATTGGAATACTGTAACAGGGCATTGGAATATTCTAACAGGGCATTGGAATACTGTAACAGGGCATTGTAATACTGTAACAGGGCATTGGAATATTCTAACAGGGCATTGGAATACTGTAACAGGGCATTGTAATACTGTAACAGGGCATTGGAATATTCTAACAGGGCATTGGAATACTGTAACAGGGCATTGTAATACTGTAACAGGGCTTTGGAATATTCTAACAGGGCATTGGAATACTCTAACATAGGCACTTTGGGATGGGCCGTGGCTAGGTTGCAGAGTGCAGGGTCTGATACGAATGCCCCAATTCCCATTTCCCTCCCGAACCCTGGCCGGGACAGCGGTGGAATCCCCCGTCCCTCCGCCCTGTCGTGGGAGGACAGCTCCGGGCGCTGAGAGACAGGAAGCAGCAGCCGTCCAGCCGAGGGGAGCGGGGTTAATTTGGGGAGTGCGCAGGCCTGTCAGGCGGAGCAGGCCCAGATTAATGCAGTACGATGGCAGGTCTCTTCCCCCAGAGTTAACGGTATGACGATAGCGCTTATTTGGCCTCAGCAAAAAGACTGTAATTTTTTCCAGCATAGGTATCTCTAGTGCTTGTTGTTTATGGCCGTAAGACCAGCAGTTTCTCGAGAGGGGAATGTGTCTCTGAATCACAGCCGCCGTGTGTCTTTTTGACAAAAGGCTTTGTTTTCCCTCCTCTCCCAGTGCTTCTCTCTGCCCAAGGCCCCGTGTTATTTCCATTATAAATGAACAGATTATTTGTTGTATATTGATGTGATTGGTTGATATTGGTGTGTATTATCTGAAGGGCTGAAGATGTGCTGGTGAAACCTGTCCCAAGCGATGGCCATTGCTTTTTTCAGAAAGCCATTTTGTGTGAAAGTGTTGCTGCAGACAAACCCTCTGCGTGATGATTTAAAACAAGCGTAGCCTGGAGCCCAGCGTGGTCTGGAGCCCAGCGTGGTCTGGAGCCCAGCGTGGTCTGGAGCCCAGCATGGTCTGGAGCTCAGCGTGGTCTGGAGCCCAGTGTGGTCTGGAGCTCAGCATGGTCTGGAGCCCAGCGTGGTCTGGAGCCCAGCATGGTCTGGAGCCCAGCGTGGTCTGTAGCTCAGTGTGGTCTGTAGCTCAGTGTGGTCTGTAGCTCAGTGTGGTCTGGAGCCCTGCATTAATGAAGCTGTGTCGCTGCAGAGCGACGCTCCCACATGAAGCCGCTGTGGGGAGTTTTCCTGCAGAAACTTCCAGACCTGTGCACTGCCGCCGGGTCCCCCGGCCGGGCTCATGCAGGTTTGGGGGGGGTGTTATCCGGGATGTTTTACAAGAGGAGCTCAGAGTCGGGCTCTCTCCACTGGATCATAAATCACTTCCAGGAACTATAAAACCCCAATGGCCAGCATCCAGATAGAATTTTCTTTGGACAAACGAAAAATAAAACAATAAAACAAAACAAATGCAATAAAAGGAAGGCTCTGTGAGTAGCGTGCAAATTAAAAAGCCTTGTTTCTGGCCGTGTCAGAGTGGGTGAGGGGAACAGGGAGGGGCCTTGGCACAGAGCTGCTCCTGCCATCGCCAGCGGGCACCGAAGGCAGGCTGAACACGCTGAACACGCTAAACACGCTGAACACGCTGAACACGCTGAACACGCTGAACATGCTGAACACGCTAAACACGCTAAACACGCTAAACACGCTGAACACGCTAAACACGCTGAACACGCTGAACACGCTAAACACGCTAAACACGCTAAACACGCTGAACACGCTGAACACGCTGAACACGCTAAACACGCTGAACACGCTGAACAGGCTGAACACGCTGAACACGCTGAACAGGCTGAACAGGCCATCCGGACCAATGGGCAACACTGCCAAACAGCTTTCAACAGGAACAAAGTTTGTCAAGAGCTCTAAATGCAATGCCATAATGTTAATTAGTTTGCTCACCGAAGGCTGCCCTGTGCCCCTGGGGGCTGCTGGGAGTTTTATTATGGCCCGACTCCTCTCCTCAGTCTAGCTGGCGCATGGCTGCTTTGGCGTGCGGTGGATTTGGGAGGCTGTAAAGCCGGCGTTGGGGGTGGTGTGTTGGGAGTAGTGGTGTTAAGTGGAGGGGGAGGATGGGCGTAGAATAACAAGGTTCAGGCTCTGCGGTGTCTCTGTGGGCTCCCTGGGACCCTCTGCTCACCGCACATCTGCAAGCTGTTAGACTCACACCTCCACCAGATGGGGTCACTGTGAGGGAGAGAGATCGTATAATCAAAGGAAATTGGGAATCATTTGAAGTAAAAGGAAGCTATTATTACAAAACCAGCTCCGTGTCGAGTTTCACTACAGACTCTGCACAGGAAAAATCCCATGTGCATGCATGCGCTTGCACACACACACACACACACACACACACATATAAATGCAAATACATACGCACGTACAGGCATACACACATACACAAGCACACACAACACGAATATGCATACACACATACAAACCCAACCACACAGACACACACATGGAACCACATTCACATTAAGGCCAAGACAGAGTTTGAGAACATGCCTCAGTGTTGGTGTGTTTGGTGTGTGCGTGTGTTGCGTTTGTTTTTGCTTTGTTTTGGCTTGTTTCATAACTCTTTCTTACATTGCTGCTTACAGTAAAACCATAGTCAGGCGGTTGCTTATTAATTTGATTCTGCAGTCACCATGTACTGTAATTAAGAACCGGGAAGAAACGCAGCCTGATAAGATGTTTAACCCCCACCGTTAATCACAAAGCAGGAAGCCAGCGTTTTATCATCATTTGCACGATACTTGCGATGTAATAACACTGGAATGTGTGCTATGGCGGTGACATTCTGCAGGGGCGTTTGATGAAGCAGATAGCAGGAGAAAGGGGGGGGGTGGGGGGGGCAGATAGCGGGAGAAAGGGGAGCCAGGGGGACCTCTCCGTGTGGCTGTTACGGTTAAACACTCAGACCGCGCCTCTCCGTGTGGCCGTTACGGTTAAACACTCAGACCGCGCCTCTCCGTGTGGCCGTTACGGTTAAACACTCAGACCGCGCCTCTCCGTGTGGCTGTTACGGTTAAACACTCAGACCGCGCCTCTCCGTGTGGCCGTTACGGTTAAACACTCAGACCGCGCCTCTCCGTGTGGCTGTTACGGTTAAACACTCAGACCGCGCCTCTCCGTGTGGCCGTTACGGTTAAACACTCAGACCGCGCCTCTTCGTGTGGCCGTTATGGTTAAACACTCAGACCGCGCCTCTCCGTGTGGCTGTTACGGTTAAACACTCAGACCGCGCCTCTCCGTGTGGCTGTTACGGTTATATAGAGCATTTTACTGCCGGGCTCCAGAGTGAGAGGAGGGAGTTTATACTGGCTGCAAAAATCTGCGTCACGAGCACCACCACTCCCGCCGGGACAAAGAGGGGAAGTACATTTGGATGAGTTTCAATTACTGCTGCCTTTCCACATCTCACAGTTAAACAGAGTTCAAAATATACAGCTGACAGACTGACACTGTACCCAAACATTGTATAGCAATGATTCAAGCTCATTGGTTGAAAATTTGTTCAAATTTCCTCAGCCAATGGCATGGGGGGTGGGTTTCAACATGGTCTGGTGTATTGGAACCTGTGAAATGCTCTCAAAGTGCAAACCCTGCCTACCAGTCCTCTCGGTTAGCTCAGTTGAACCAAATGGAATCAATTGAGCAGCGAAAATTATTTGAATTTGGAAAAAAAGGATTCGGAAAGTATTTGAGTCCAAAACAATTATGCATTTGACCCAGATAAATTAGTGATGCAAATGCCATTTAAATTCTATTCACATAATAATATAATAATACAAAATTCCCACTTCTCAAGATGCAAGTATATTTTCTATGGTTATATTATTTCTTTGTATACTTTATTACTTCATGTACTGGACATCATGGACATCATGGAACTTTCCAGAGCATTCCTTTGGCTGTTCTGATGCCCCTAGTGTCTCACATTAGTTGGCTTTCACCTGCGTTTGGAGGCCCATTTTCATCTCAGCTCAGTTTTTCTTTTCTGTTTTTTAAGTTTGCAGAGAATGCAGTGACCTGCCTATTGCGCTCATGAAGCTGAGGGGGGGCGGGGGGCGGGGGGGGGGCGTGAAACCAGCCTTTATGTCACGGCAGACGCTGGCATCCGCCGTGTGTCATACCAGCCGCGCATCTGGCCTCGCGCTGACAAGACCCATTAAAGTTTACGGGCGCGCGGGGAAGGCTGTCCGTCAGAGTGACTGACAGCTGGGCCCCCTGCAGTGCCAGGGCAGGGGTGAGCAGGAGGGGGGGGCGGGGTCCTGTGAGTGGGGCCCTGAGAGAGTGGGGCCCTTAGAGAGCGGGGCCCTGAGAGAGTGGGGCCCTGAGAGTGTGGGGCCCTGAGAGAGTGGGGCCCTGAGAGTGTGGGGCCCTTAGAGTGTGGGGCCCTGAGAGAGTGGGGCCCTGAGAGTGTGGGGCCCTGAGAGTGTGGGGCCCTGAGAGAGTGGGGTCCTGTGAGTGGGGCCCTTAGAGAGTGGGGCCCTGAGAGAGTGGGGCCCTTAGAGAGTGGAGTGGGGCCCTGAGAGAGTGGGGTCCTGTGAGTGGGGCCCTTAGAGAGTGGGGCCCTGAGAGAGTGGGGCCCTTAGAGTGTGGGGCCCTTAGAGAGTGGGGCCCTGAGAGAGTGGGGCCCTTAGAGTGTGGGGCCCTGAGAGAGTGGGGCCCTGAGAGTGTGGGGCCCTGAGAGAGTGGGGCCCTGAGAGAGTGGGGCCCTTAGAGAGTGGGGCCCTTAGAGTGTGGGGCCCTGAGAGAGTGGGGCCCTTAGAGAGTGGGGCCCTTAAAGTGTGGAGCCCTGAGAGAGTGGGGCCCTGAGAGTGTGGGGCCCTGAGAGAGTGGGGCCCTGAAAGAGTGGGGCCCTTAGAGTGTGGGGCCCTGAGAGAGTGGGGCCCTGAGAGTGTGGGGCCCTGAGAGAGTGGGGTCCTGTGAGTGGGGCCCTGAGAGAGTGGGGCCCTTAGAGAGTGGAGTGGGGCCCTGAGAGTGTTGGGCCCTTAGAGAGTGGGGTCCTGTGAGTGGGGCCCTTAGAGAGTGGGGCCCTGAGAGAGTGGGGCCCTTAGAGAGTGGGGTCCTGTGAGTGGGGCCCTTAGAGAGTGGGGCCCTGAGAGAGTGGGGCCCTTAGAGTGTGGGGCCCTGAGAGAGTGGGGCCCTTAGAGAGTGGGGCCCTTAGAGTGTGGGGCCCTGAGAGAGTGGGGCCCTGAGAGTGTGGGGCCCTGAGAGTGTGGGGCCCTGAGAGAGTGGGGTCCTGTGAGTGGGGCCCTTAGAGAGTGGGGCCCTGAGAGAGTGGGGCCCTTAGAGAGTGGAGTGGGGCCCTGAGAGAGTGGGGTCCTGTGAGTGGGGCCCTTAGAGAGTGGGGCCCTGAGAGAGTGGGGCCCTTAGAGTGTGGGGCCCTTAGAGAGTGGGGCCCTTAGAGAGTGGGGCCCTGAGAGTGTGGGGCCCTGAGAGAGTGGGGCCCTGAGAGAGTGGGGCCCTTAGAGTGTGGGGCCCTTAGAGAGTGGAGTGGGGCCCTGAGAGTGTTGGGCCCTTAGAGAGTGGGGTCCTGTGAGTGGGGCCCTTAGAGAGTGGGGCCCTGAGAGTGTGGGGCCCTGAGAGAGTGGGGTCCTGTGAGTGGGGCCCTTAGAGAGTGGGGCCCTGAGAGAGTGGGGCCCTTAGAGTGTGGGGCCCTGAGAGAGTGGGGCCCTGAAAGAGTGGGGCCCTTAGAGAGTGGGGCCATGAGAGAGTGGGGCCCTTAGAGAGTGGGGTCCTGTGAGTGGGGCCCTTAGAGAGTGGGGCCCTTAGAGAGTGGGGCCCTTAGAGAGTGGGGCCCTGAGAGAGTGGGGCCCTTAGAGAGTGGGGCCCTTAGAGTGTGGGGCCCTGAGAGAGTGGGGTCCTGTGAGTGGGGCCCTTAGAGTGTGGGGCCCTGAGAGAGTTGGGCCCTTAGAGAGTGGGGCCCTGAGAGAGTGGGGCCCTTAGAGTGTGGGGCCCTGAGAGAGTGGGGCCCTTAGAGAGTGGGGCCCTTAGAGTGTGGGGCCCTGAGAGTGTGGGGCCCTGAGAGTGTGGGGCCCTGAGAGAGTGGGGCCCTGAAAGAGTGGGGCCCTTAGAGAGTGGGGCCCTGAGAGTGTGGGGCCCTGAGAGAGTGGGGCCCTGAAAGAGTGGGGCCCTTAGAGAGTGGGGCCATGAGAGAGTGGGGCCCTTAGAGAGTGGGGTCCTGTGAGTGGGGCCCTGAGAGAGTGGGGCCCTTAGAGAGTGGGGCCCTGAGAGAGTGGGGCCCTTAGAGAGTGGGGCCCTTAGAGTGTGGGGCCCTGAGAGAGTGGGGTCCTGTGAGTGGGGCCCTTAGAGTGTGGGGCCCTGAGAGAGTGGGGCCCTTAGAGAGTGGGGCCCTTAGAGTGTGGGGCCCTGAGAGAGTGGGGCCCTGAAAGAGTGGGGCCCTTAGAGAGTGGGGCCCTGAGAGTTTGGGGCCCTGAGAGTGTGGGGCCCTTAGAGAGTGGGGCCCTGAGAGAGTTGGGTCCTGTGAGTGGGGCCCTTAGAGTGTGGGGCCCTGAGAGAGTTGGGCCCTTAGAGAGTGGGGCCCTGAGAGAGTGGGGCCCTTAGAGTGTGGGGCCCTGAGAGAGTGGGGCCCTTAGAGAGTGGGGCCCTTAGAGTGTGGGGCCCTGAGAGTGTGGGGCCCTGAGAGTGTGGGGCCCTGAGAGAGTGGGGCCCTGAAAGAGTGGGGCCCTTAGAGAGTGGGGCCCTGAGAGTGTGGGGCCCTGAGAGAGTGGGGCCCTGAAAGAGTGGGGCCCTTAGAGAGTGGGGCCATGAGAGAGTGGGGCCCTTAGAGAGTGGGGTCCTGTGAGTGGGGCCCTGAGAGAGTGGGGCCCTTAGAGAGTGGGGCCCTGAGAGAGTGGGGCCCTTAGAGAGTGGGGCCCTTAGAGTGTGGGGCCCTGAGAGAGTGGGGTCCTGTGAGTGGGGCCCTTAGAGTGTGGGGCCCTGAGAGAGTGGGGCCCTTAGAGAGTGGGGCCCTTAGAGTGTGGGGCCCTGAGAGAGTGGGGCCCTGAAAGAGTGGGGCCCTTAGAGAGTGGGGCCCTGAGAGTTTGGGGCCCTGAGAGTGTGGGGCCCTTAGAGAGTGGGGTCCTGTGAGTGGGGCCCTTAGAGAGTGGGGCCCTGAGAGAGTGTAATGTAATGTAATGTAATGTAATGGCTGTCTCCAAACTCACTCACTCGCCCCAAGCCCCCTCCCTTTTCCTTCTCTTATGTGTTTTAATTAAAATAAAACTTTCAGCTTCGCTAAGGGCTGCTTCACTCACTTCTCTCTTTCTTCTGCCTCTCCAAATCCGGCTCGTATTACATTTAATTCCCCTTGGCCTCTCTCTCTCTCTCTCTCTCGCTCTCGAACACATGCCTTTCCTTTTCCGTGTTTACACAATGAAAAGTTTGGCTATTTTACATTTAGTTTTCACATGGGGGCTGAGAAATGCAGCCCACTGCCAGAAGGAAATGGAATCATTCCGCATTTGGAATGCAAGCCACAGATGCAGCTCTGCCTTCTGACTGCTCTCTGTGGAAACAGCTGTCATAAGCCCACATCCCAACCTGCCATCCTGTTCCACCCACAGCCCAACCTGTCATCCTGTTCCTCCCACATCCCAACCTGCCATCCTGTTCTACCCACCCATAGCCCAACCTGCCATTCTGTTCACCCGTATCCCAACCTGCCATCCTGTTCCACCCACAGCCCAACCTGTCATCCTGTTCCACCTGTATCCCAACCTGTCATCCTGTTCCACCCACAGGCCAACCTGCCATCCTGTTCCACCCACAGCCCAACCTGCCATCCTGTTCTACCCACCCACAGCCAAAACTGTCATCCTGTTCCACCCGTATCCCAACCTGCCATCCCGTTCCACCCTCAGCCCAACCTGTCATCCTGTTCCACCCACAGCCCAACCAGCCGTCCTGTTCTACCCACCCACAGCCCAAACTGTCATCCTGTTCCACCTATATCCCAACCTGTCATCCCGTTCCACCCTCAGCCCAACCTGTCATCCTGTTCCACCCACAGCCCAACCAGCCATCCTGTTCTACTCACCCACAGCCCAAACCATCATCCTGTTCCACCCTTATCCCAACCTGCCACCCTGTTCCACCCGTATCCCAACCTATCTTGTTCCACCCACAGCCCAAACTGTCATCCTGTTCCACCTATATCCCAACCTGTCGTCCTGTTCCACCCACAGCCCAAACTGCCATCCTGTTCCACCCACAGCCCAAACTGTCATCCTGTTCCACCTATATCCCAACCTGTCATCCTGTTCCACCCACAGTCCAACCTGTCATTTTGTTCAACCCACCCACAGCCCAATCTGCCATCCCGTTCCACCCTCAGCCCAACCTGTCATCCTGTTCCACCCACAGCCCAACCAGCCATCCTGTTCTACTCACCCACAGCCCAAACCATCATCCTGTTCCACCCTTATCCCAACCTGCCACCCTGTTCCACCCGTATCCCAACCTATCTTGTTCCACCCACAGCCCAAACTGTCATCCTGTTCCACCTATATCCCAACCTGTCGTCCTGTTCCACCCACAGCCCAAACTGCCATCCTGTTCCACCCATATCCCAACCTGTCATCCTGTTCCACCCGTATCCCAACCTGCCATCTTGTTCCACCCACAGCCCAACCTGCCATCCTGTTCTACCCACAACCCAACCTGCCATGCTGTTCCACCCACAGCCCAACCTGCCATCCTGTTCCACCCACCCACAGCCCAAACCATCATCCTGTTCCACCCGTATCCCAACCTGCCATCCTGTTCTACCGACACCTCCACCTGCTATCCTGTTCCACCCCAACCCCAACCTGCCATCCTGTTCCACCCATATCCCAACCTGTCATCCTGTTCCACCCTTATCCCAACCTGCCATCTTGTTCCACCCACAGCCTAACCTGTCATCCTGTTCTTCCCACCAACAGCCCAAACTGTCATCCTGTTTCAGTCACAGCCCAACCTGTCATCCTGTTCCACCCACACCCCAACCCCCACCTGCCATCCTGTTCTACCCAGACCACCTGTTATCCTGTTCACACCCCAACCTGCCATCCTGTTCCACCCACACCCCAACCCCAACCTGCCATCCTGTTCCACCTACACCCCAACCTGCCATCCTGTTCCACCCACACCCCAACCTGCCATCCTGTTCCACCCACATCTCCACCTGCCATCCTGTTCCACCCACACCCCAACTCTCTTCCTTGCCATGCCTGGTGGCCAGCAGCGCTGCATTACATTACATTAATGGCATTTGGCAGACGCTCTTATCCAGAGCGACGTACAGTTGATTATACTAAAGAGGAGACATTCCTCCCCTGGAGTAATGGAGCAATGCAGGGTTAAGGGCCGTGCTCAAGGGCCCAATGGCTGTGCAGGCCGGGGTTCGAACCAGGGATCGAACCACCGACCTTGAGGGACCCCTTAACCACTACGCTACAGGCCACCAGCAGGCCGTCAGCAGGCCGCTGCAGGGTGACATGTGATTGGCTGGTATGGCAGCCAGTAGTGTTAAGCCTGATTTATACTTCTGCTTCGAGTCGACACGAGATTGAGACGCACTTTGAAGGCAGAAAGATGTCAGAGTGAAAGTGAAGTGATGACGTGATGCGTAATTACAAGCAATTTAGTTGGCTAGCTCACAGAGGCTTAAAACATTACATACATTAAGTCAGTGTGTTAAGCAATTAAAATGTTTTTAAAGTTTAACTAAATCAAAACGTCGAGCTCCTTGTG
>NC_083776.1:36904994-36929994 GCF_963514075.1 Conger conger
TTTTATTATTTTTCTTATTTTGTTTTCTATTGTTACACAACAGAACGCGTATTGGGACCTCTCTTGGACATTTGTCTTTGACATCAACTATAAAGTACCATGTTTCAGAAAACTCATGTCTTGTTTTTATTTGCTGGACCTGTTGATGGAGACACACCTATCCGTTGCCGTTCAAGAAATTACATTATTCATACATCCACAACAGGCACACTCATTCATATTTCACACACACTCATTCATTCATATTTCACACACACCCATTCATTCATCTTTCACACACATTCATTCATATTTCACACACACACATTCATTCATTTTTCACACACACCCATTCATTCATATTTCACACACACCCATTCATTCATCTTTCACACACACATTCATTCATATTTCACAAACACTCATTCATTCATATTTCACACATTCATTCATATTTCACACACTCATTCATTCATATTTCACACACATTCATTCATATTTCACACACACACATTCATTCATTTTTCACACACACCCATTCATTCATATTTCACACACACCCATTCATTCATCTTTCACACACACATTCATTCATATTTCACAAACACTCATTCATTCATATTTCACACACATTCATTCATATTTCACACACTCATTCATTCATATTTCACACACATTCATTCATATTTCACACACTCATTCATTTTTCACAGACACATTCATTCATATTTCACACACTCATTCATATTTCACACACTCATTCATATTTCACAGACACACTCATTCATTTATATTTCACAGACAGACATTCATATTTCACAGGCAGACACACACTCATTCATATGCTCACTCATATTTTACACCTGCTTTCCTGTGGCGGCAGTCTCAGCAAATAACGCGAGATTGTGGCAATACCAAGGACGCCCAGATGAAATTTACCTTTGATGTATCATGATTCATGACCACTTCTACAATTTATTTGACTCTTGACACTAAAAATGTTAAGCCCTCAGTTTAGTATTTGTAGGTGTTCCGCTAATTTTAATCTGTGATGGCCTCTACAGTATATCAGCTGTGCATACACACTTTATATCCTAAAACCCACATTTGTGTCGTTGTGTGTGATGGGCGTTCTCACAGGACTGTCACACTGTCACTGACACCAAGGTCGCCAGGGCCTGCTCGTATTGGTCCATGTTTCTGTACATACTGATTCCAATGTGAACTTCTGTATCGGTGATTACATCATGCTCGCTGTAGTATACTACTACATTGTCCGAGATTATTTTACACAATTTGTTTCTGTTTGCCCTTTTATTTTCTTGATAGGCAGATTTATTTTTTGCATTTTTTATTATTTTGGTTACAGCCGATGGTGTATTTTTGACAGCTCCACCTTCTTTGACACTCATTAAAGTCCAGTATTTTGTACCACATTATGACAGGTTGTTATTCTTGTGGTGTAAATAAAGGCATTTCACTTAATGCCACGTTTCCTTTCCTCTGTATCCATGGAGGCCCTTTCCACAGATTTAAAGTACCTGTAGTTATTTGAGGACCGGCCACCCGTGCCCCCCAGCCTCAGAGGTGTGGAGTGTGTTCACAGGTCTGCAGAGAAACTCCCAACTGCAGGGCCCGCCTGCTGCACCCCCACACTGGACAGCAGTGGAGTGACAGACAGGGCAAGCAACCAATCAGAGGGTGTTCTGGTCAACCAAATGAGCAGTAGCATAGGAGGGGGTGGCAGCCATGAAATAAGCGCTATTTGTATTAATAATATTAATGGAATAATAATAATAGGATTTTTTGGATTATTTTACTTCTTTTTAGAAAATAGCAATGTATATGCCCCCCCCAAACCCCCCTAGTTTGCTTGTATCATTTCCTCAAAGTTCTGAAGCAGCTTTTTAAAGCTGGTTTTCTTTGCCAGGAGTTTTAACTGATCCGGCCTGTGTGTTCATTGATCCTAATCCTACACACAGCCAGTAGGTTTCAGCTGAAAATATTTTTTTTATGTTTTTATTTAAAAACTGTTTAAAGATTGCTTTTGTCTGGCACCCCAAACAGAGCATGGGGGCTCAGCTCAGTTCGTAATCATAATTACGAACATAATTACGTTGCGTGTCTCTGGCAGGCTGATGGGGTGAAGACATGCTCATGCTTCGTTTCTCAGTGGTTACAAGTTTCTCTTTTTAGGACAATCGCCATATTCTTTCCACCCCCCTGCTCCCCCCTCCCAGTAGACCATTCTAAAGCAGCGGGCAGTAGTGGGGGCTGTTTGATGTGAGCTTCGGGGCCTTGCAGAGAGTCTCGGGGCCCTCGGCCGGCATGGAGGGCCGTCAAACTTGCACAGAAAGAAAATAAGCCCCCCCCAGGCAGCGAGGCCCCCCCCCCAGACACCCACCCTCCCCAAACTAACCAGGGGGGCAACCTAACAGGCAGGAACACGCTGCCCTCAAAACCCCGCATTAGGTCAGATGCGTCGAAATAAACAGCAGCATGTTTGCCTGGGAAATTGAGGAGGACAGACAAGAAAACATTTAAAATACAAGCAAACTGCCGCCCTTTTCTGTGTTTTCAAACTGCCATTTTGTGTTTTTCTTGGTGAAGGCTGCAAAATTAACTAAGTTAAGGGGAAGAAATGAGAAAGAAATTCCCTTCCATTTTACAAGCTGTTTTACTTTCGGTTTAAAGAAGAAGATATCCAAAGAACGGAGGTCACGCTCCAAATCAGGACTTTTGAATATTCATTAGCCATGACCTCTAAGGCCCTACGCTGTAAAAGATAAACAGACCCAGCATTTTCTGGAGCAGAAAAAAACAAAAAGCTGAGACGCACAGAATATTTACTGTCTTCAGAAGCGTCAAAGAAAGGCCCTGGAAAGCCCTGCAGTGCGCAGAGGTGACATGAAACTGGAGACTGTGTTGCTTTAGCACTCCTCTGGCGGTCTGGGGGTCAGAAGGCCCTGCGATCGCAGACTCTGCGCAGGCTTGTGAGCGGAGGCTGAACCTGGTGACCCCCCTCTGATTTCACTCAGATTCTGTGTGTTTAGGACACGAGGCCGCTCTGATTTCCCTGTGAAGCATCACTCCAGTATTACAGCATTAAGAACCTCGGGGTACGGTCCCACCATCGCGGCTGCACTGCCCGCCTCTGCCGCCAGGCCTCCTCAGTCAGTCTCTGATGCTCGTTTCCGCTCTTTACCTGCAGCCCTGTGTCTGCAGTGTGGTGCTCTGGTGTTGAGCTGTAGTGTTGAGCTGCAGTGTGCTCGTTTCCGCTCTTTACCTGCAGCCCTGTGTCTGCAGTGTGGTGCTCTGGTGTTGAGCTGTAGTGTTGAGCTGCAGTGTGCTCGTTTCCGCTCTTTACCTGCAGCCCTGTGTCTTTGCTGGAGAACGAGTCTAAATTACAGAAGAAAGCCCACAGAGATGGGACACTGCGCAGCCAGCCTGGGGTCACACATCTCACTGAGGGGCATGTACCGGCATCCACACACCCTGGGCAGCCGGGAGAAGGAACCAGAGGTCTCCAGGGCCAGATGATGGACAGGACAAGGATCAACTGGCAAACATTCTATCTGATCTACTCTGCCTCTGCTCTGGTGTTGAGCTGTAGTCTAATGTGGTGCTCTGGTGTTGAGCTGTAGAGTGGTGCTGTAGTGTGGTGCTCTGGTGTTGAGCTGCAGTGTTGAGCTGTGGTGTTGAGCTGCAGCGCGGTTCTTTGGTGTTGAGCTACAGTGTTGAGCTGCAGTGTTGGGCTGCAGTGTGGTCCTTTAGTGTTGAGCTGTAGTGTGGTGCTTTAGTGTTGAGCTACAGTGTTGAGCTGTAGTGTGGTGCTCTGGTGTTGAGCTGTAGGGTGGTGTTTTGGTGTTGAGCTGTAGTGTGGTGCTGTAGGGTGGTGTTTTGGTGCTGAGCTGTAGGGTGGTGTTTTGGTGTTGAGCTGTAGTGTTGAGCTGCAGTGTGGTTCTTTAGTATTAAGCTATATTGTTGAGCTGTAGTGTTGTGCTGCAGTGTTGAGCTGCAGTGTGGTGGTCTGGTGCTGAGCTGCAGTGTTGAGCTGTAGTGTTCAGCTGCAGTGTGGTTCTTGCTGCGCTGTGTAACTGCTCTGGGTTCGGGAGGGTGGGGTGTAGCATGTGTGCTGGGCCTGGGTAAGGCCTTGCAGGCTGAGTTGTGACCAGTGCTCTGTATTTGCTTTTCCTTCCCTCTGTTTAGTCTGTACTGCAGCGCAGAACAAGGCCGGCTACAGGAAGGGAACGTTCTGGAATGTGTGGAGTCTTCACACTGTACTCCCGCGTGAGACTTTGAGCATCACGCCACACGCACATTTCTCAACACCTGGGAATACGCTATGTGTGCGTCACTGCATTCAGAATAAACTCGCATCAATTCCTGCCCCTGTGCTCAATCTCTCATTATACTGGAGGCCCATTACCTTCCTGAATACGAGATCAAAAGAGGGAAAGGGTTTGCCCCCTCTGAGCCATCTTAATTTCAGCTCACTTCACATAATTTACACGCCAGCTCCCTCAGGCTTTAGCGACGCTGGAAAATGGATGATGTTTTATCCTAAATGCCCTGCATCAGGAACATATTACCACTTACCTCCTGCACAGGATCTCCCAAACTCAGTGTTGATCCTGGAGAAAATATTTCAAATTGTGCATTTAAAGGTTATTACGGCACTATTATTGCTATAGTTATAGCATTATTACTATTATTACAGTCCAGAAATGATTACATTAAAATATACTTTTAGGGTAATGTTAATGGTAGTGATATGACAGTAGTTTTAATACTTTTTGATCTTGTAATGCAATAATTTAATCATATAAATTTTGTACAAATGAATTTAGTGTCTGTACTATATTGTATATTTTTGTATGAAAATGATATCTGAATGAACCTAAATAAGGCCTGGTCCTTGAAGATGAAGTGTTTAAATAATTCGAGAAATTAGTATCTAAGAATTAGACTTCCCACATCTGCTTCTCCTATCTGCAAGTCATATGCATTAATGATCAAAAACATTACATACATAGTCACCTCCAAACCTCTCACACTTCAACAGGAAAATAACCTCAGTTAATTTCACTATCAACCACCAGAGGGCTTCCACAAACAGGAAGTGGTGAATAAACATCACGCTGTCACTTGTCTTGAACTTTTTCTGAAATGCTTGTTTTACAGATGGGAGAAGGGAGGTGTTCACCTGTGTCAACAATACGGCGTTGAACCCCCGTGGTTTCTACAACGTAATCCCAAAATACACAGTGTCTGTGTGAGTGTGTGTGTGAGTGTGTGCGTGTATCTAATTCCTCATTCATTTTGGCTTATAAGAGAGTTAGGGGGAGCTTGCGGCAGAGATGTGTTTGTACCCAATGACAGGGCTGGGAGGGATTTTAATTAAAAAGCGAAAGTGCAAGGTAACACTGCTGGCAGTGGATGATCTCACGCGACCCTACCTGACCCCTACAGCTAATCACCAGCAGAGTGATTTGTTGTGCAAACATGTCACCATAGGGCTGTAGTCTATATCAAGTTTCAGGAGGGAGACTAACCTTGGTGTTTAACTGTCACAAATTATGCCAGTAACAAAGTCTGACCAAGGAACTTCCTTACTCTGAGTCAGCAAGTCTCAATGTCTCTCTGAAGATCCTTGGGGAACAAGTGAAAGAATGTATAGAATAATCTGCTGCCATTCGCCGCACGCACAAATATTGCTTTCCGCTGTAACACGCTCATCAATTCTACACTATGTAATCAATTCTGCTCTTTATTGAAAGCCTTTAATTGATATGTTTTTATCAGAACAGAATGTACCTTCAGGGCCTGCAGACAGCATGGAGGAGCTGTTCTCCTGCGGGACTTTAATGGCGTTTTCTGGGGAGAATCGGGGAGTCCTGCAAACAGGCTGCCGAGTCCCTGAGGCGCTGTGCTCACTTGCCTGCACTGGCTGCTGAAACAGGGTCTCCAGGTGCCAGAGGATTTATATAAATATATAAGCGGTCGTGTTGCTGAGGTTCAGCCTTCTTCTTGGAAACCCACTTCAGTCCTGGGTAATTTCCCCTGGCTGGCTGGAGCTTGCATTCCTCCACCCGCTTTTACAGCCATCTTTACAACCACTTTAGTGTTCCTGACTCATTTTCTTGTCCAGTTTAATTCCTCCTCTAAGAGCAGCGGAAATCTCCCTGTGGTCAGGGGACTGGAGCTCCCCCGTGTGAGGGGGGGGGGGGGGTTGTACCCAACCTCTGGGGGACCTTTTTGGTGCCACGGCTTTGATGGATCCCTCCACCACAGTCTCTGATATGGAGCCAGTGAGCCGCTCCTGTTAGGAGTTACAGGATCGCAGAGCTTTACGGTTCAACCAGATTTCCAGGTTCCTCAAACCTTCAAACCAACCATGTCCCCCTCCTGGCTCATAACTGGGTGACATTGCATTCTTTTACTCCACGATGAGCTTGAGGGAGAATTAAAGAGGAAGTTTTGGACAGATGCTGTCAAAATCCATCTGCATCCATGCAATATGCACTTACCTCAACAATGATTACACCTGTCATCAATTGAAACAAGATTACATCTATGGTCTATAGAGGTAAAATGTCATGTGTAATCAATACAGGTAGTATTACACCTGTGGTCTATTCAGGTAAGATTACTATTGTGGTCTATAGAAGTCAAATTATACCCGTAGTCTATAGAGGTAAGATTAGGTGTGGGTTGTAGAGGCAGGATTACACCTGTGGTCTATATACGTAAGATTACACCTGTTGTCTATAGAGGTAAGATTACACATATGGTCTATAGGGGCAGGATTACACCTGTGGCCTATCGAGGTAAGATTACACCTGTGGCCTATAAATGTAGTATTACACCCGTGGTCTATACAGGTAAAATTACACCTGTGGTCTATAGAGGTAAGATTACACCTGTGGACTATGGAGGTAAGATTAGGTGTGAGTTGTAGAGGCAGGATTACACCTGTGGTCTATATAAGTAAGATTACACATGTGGTCTATAGAGGTAAGATTACACCTGTGGTCTATAAATGTAGTATTACACCTGTGGTCTATACAGGTAAAATTACATCTGTGGTCTATAGAGGTAAGATCACACCTGTGCTCTATACAGGTAAGATTACACCTGTGGTTTATAGAGGTAAGATTGCACCTGTGGTCTATTGAAGTAATATTATACCTGTGGTCTATGGAGGTAAGATTGCCCCTGTGTTCTATAGAGGTATGATTACACCTGTGGTCTGTAAATGTAGTATTACACCTGTGGTCTATACAGGTAAAATTTCATCTGTGGTCTATAGAGGTAAGATTACACCTGTGGTCTATAAATGTAGTATTACACCTGTGGTCTATACAGGTAAAATTACATCTGTGGTCTATAGAGATAAGATTGCACCTGTGGTCTATTGAAGTAAAATTATACCTGTGGTCTATGGAGGTAAGATTACACCTGTGGTCTATAAATGTAGTATTACACCTGTGCTCTATACAGGTAAGATTACACCTGTGGTTTATAGAGGTAAGATTGCACCTGTGGTCTATTGAAGTAAAATTATACCTGTGGTCTATGGAGGTAAGATTGCCCCTGTGTTCTATAGAGGTATGATTACACCTGTGGTCTGTAAAGGTCGTTTTGCACCTGTGGTCTATCAAGGTAAGATTATACCTGTGGTCTATAGAGGTAAGATTGCACCTGTGCTCTATACAGGTAAGATTAAACCTGTGGTCTATAGAGGTAAGATTACACCTGTCATCTATGGAGGTATGATTACACCTGTGGTCTATACAGGTAGTATTACACCTGTGCTCTATACAGATAAGATTACACCTGTGGTTTATAGAGGTAAGATTGCACCTGTGGTCTATTGAAGTAAAATTATACCTGTGGTCTATGGAGGTAAGATTGCCCCTGTGTTCTATAGAGGTATGATTACACCTGTGGTCTGTAAAGGTCGTTTTGCACCTGTGGTCTATCAAGGTAAGATTATACCTGTGGTCTATAGAGGTAAGATTGCACCTGTGCTCTATACAGGTAAGATTAAACCTGTGGTCTATAGAGGTAAGATTACACCTGTCATCTATGGAGGTATGATTACACCTGTGGTCTATACAGGTAGTATTACACCTGTGCTCTATACAGATAAGATTACACCTGTGGTTTATAGAGGTAAGATTGCACCTGTGGTTTATAGAGGTAAGATTACAACTGTGGTGTATACAGATAAGATTACACCTGTGGTTTATAGAGGTAAGATTACACCTGTGCTCTGTACAGGTAAGATTACACCTGTCATCTATGGAGCTATGATTACACCTGTGGTCTATAGAGGTCGGTTTGCACCTGTGATCTTTAGAGGTAAGAATACACCTGTGGTCATGGCATTGTTACTCAGTTTCTTCAGCTAGGCCTGCCTTAATCAGACCACTTTAACTCTATATATCGATTCCAAGTAACAGTCTGTGCTGTCTCTGTACAGCATCAAAGGATTAGACGTATACTTGAAAACATTATGAATAAATTAATAAGGACAAGAAAAAAGTGTGAATTAAAAGAAAAAAACGACCAGAAATGAAAAGATTTGGGTTTTGCTGTGTTTTGAAGAGCATCTCTGAAATCACGTGCTGCACTGAATATGATTTTACTGGCTGATTTTACTGGCTGAGTTTGCTGGCTGATTCTTCTTGCACTGGTTGATTCCAAGTTTATTCTCTTGGCAGCTATGCAATGTCATATATATATATATATATAATTATTATTTTATTTTATTTTATTTTTTTGTAAAAGTAAATAACCATGCGAGTCTTTCTTCCCAAATAGATAAAATGAGTATCCCCACCCACGCTACCCACGCTACACACGCTACACATGCACATTATTGGTTGTATTTCGGTGCCTGCTTGTCACATGCACTGTGGGAAACAGGTGTGCCTCTTTGCACTGCCACAGCACAACTAGATGACACTTCACAGGAACGTTGTATGAATTTACATGAACTAATGTAGTTGTTAACTAACGACTGAGAAGTTGTTTCTGTATTTGTACATCATAAATTGCTGTTAATTGCTACATCCATATTGAAAAAAAAATGTTTATGCACTGCATTTGTTAATGGTTAACTGATTATATCTAAGTTTATCTGACTGCTTGTTAATGTATACATATACATTTAACTAATACATTATTTAGTAGTTAACAAATACATTAACTCGTGAAAAAATAACAGATTGATTTCATGCTTAATGTATTTTCATTTCATGTTAAAAACTGCATTGAGTCAATTGATGTGCATTTGTTGCATGGTTGTAAATAATCTTAATTAATAATGATAGTTCACCAGCAATACAGTTATATCCTAAAAGTGCAATTCAGTTCTGCTCCCATGACAGAGCAAAAAGCCTACGCTCTGTGTTCAGTGTTCTGTGATCTGTGATCTGTGTTCTGCGTTCTGTGATCTGTGTTCTGCATCATTCTGTGATCTGTGATCTGTGTTCTACGTTCTGTGATCTGTGATGTGCGTTCTGTGATCTGCGTTCCATGTTCTGTCATCTGTGTTCTGCATTCTGTGATCTGTGCTCTGTGATCTGCGTTCTGTGATCTGTGTTCTATGCTCCGTGTTCTGCGTCCCATGTTCTGTGTTCTGTGTGTAAGCTGTAGCAAAGGTCTTGGGCTATGACCTCACTATACCTCCTCCCTTCCTCTAGCTTCTGTTTGTGTCAGAGGTCAGGGGTCACGCCCTCCTTGTAAAAGCTAGCACATAAACGTGTGCATTATAAAGAAGCCGTCCTGCACAACCAAATGTGGGCTATGAACCGGTGACCTCCTGGTCCACAGCTGTGACCCGGCAGCCTGAGGAGGTGGTGAGGGCATATTTCATTTTACTTCAGTGGCAGTGTAATGTACTGGGTAAGAAATTGGCCATAATTGCCAGAAATGCAGTTAGAACAACTTGTAAACACAGTGTGTGTGTGTGTGTGTGTGTGTGTGTGTGTGTGTGTGTGTGTGTGTGTGTGTGTGTGTGTGTGTGTGTGTGTGTGTGTGTGTGCGTATGAATATGTTCGCTAAAATTAATTCACTAAAAATTAATTAGTATGATTGTACTCTTCAAGGGTTCTGATTATCTGTATGTTTACACTAGGACTCAGAACTTCCATGTAATGTAATTCCAGTTTACCTTCCATGCGCAAAGACACAAATACTAGTCGCTCTCTCCGATCCTAAAGCAAACTCAACATTAAAGCGAGCAGGCTCAGTGCGGAGGTCGATTTGAGACAGGCCGCATGAAATCTTTACTTTATCCATGTTACTGCAAATTCAAATTTTGAAGCTTTTTCCATCTTTTTTTTACGGGAAACATCTGTGGCTTATACGGCGCGGCTTATTACTGTAGCCCGAAACCTTTCAAGTGCTATTTGGCACACAGGTGCAGCAGGGGCACCGCGGCTGGGCTAATGAGCCACTATCGGAAGGGTGGTAGTGGTAGTGCCCCACAGATTCTCATAACGTCAGTTCACGGCACAAAATTAGTACCATTTAATACATGAACAATTCAATATAAACCAAGAGGAGGAAAGACCAACACGGTAGTTATTTTTTACTCCTCAGTCCCCAGCCTTGTTAAATATTAATTCATATTGTCGTTATGCAATTCACAAGTAGGCTATTAACCAACTGAAAATTGAGTTTGGATAATATAAACCTCAGGAAAGACGCTTTAATACGTTGCAATTATGCAGGTTCTGCCTTTCAAAAGAGGTGCAATACAAAGGAAAACTCCGAATCTGAAAGTGTTAAAAAGAGCACATATAAATTGAACCTTCAGTTTTATAATATATACAATAAAGGTTAATTGCGGATTATTTGCACTGATTACCACTTTGCGATTGGCGATTGTGTCACACTGAACAGCTGTTGTAATTTGTGGAGTGAAATTAACAGGGGGAATTAGCAATAACTTTCTAGAAATTCCCAGAGCAACAGAAAAATATAAGCGTTCAGGTCCAGATATTGAACATGCTTCTCTTCGCAATTATCACCATATTACTGTATGGTACCTGTACGGGAGAGCTGTCAGAAACAGGTGCTTCCGCAGAAATTAATGTCGTGTTTTTGTAAATAAACGATTTATTACAAATTGTATTGTAACTTAACTTGAATTACGGCTTTTGTGAATGCTCATTTGGGTTGATAATTCAAGCGCATTTTGTTTTGTTTATAGATGTGTATCTGTCTGAAGTATGTGGAAAAACAACTTGTTACAAAAGTGTTTTGATTGACGGGAAGATTACGAGGCCTAATTAGGGTCCGGTATTTAAAAGTTGGGTAAGTAAGTTATCTGCGGTAGTCCGTGGTCTTTTGCTCGTTAAAGCGTGAAGGTATTTTATATGCCTTGGTCTGAAACAGATGAGGATAACATCGTTGTTTCTGTTCTGTTAATGAAGCCACAAACAATTTTATCTGGAGTTTTCTTTCACTTCAAAATAGACCACATATCCTCACTCTTTATAACACTGTTCCTTTTCCCTGGGGTTATTTTACGCCTCTGATTTTAGCAGCATTCCAACGGACAAGATAACACAAACCCGTTATCTTGTTGACAATTCATTAATAATAAGAAAATATTAAAATAGGATAGACATATATATTTGTATTTTTCCTGCGTTCTTTCGTGTTCTTCGCAAAGCTTTAGTATAGCTTTAACACATAGGCCTACATTTGAAATATAGAAACAGTATGACCCAATCGCCTTCAGAGATACACTCGAATATTGGCACATTTTTCAGACCATTTAAACATTAATTAAGACTAACCTAAATCATTTCAAGAATACCCAACAACAAATAGCTCATTGACTATAGCGGAACACTCGTCATTATAACATCGTGAATAAAGTAGGCCTACGTGTTGTATGCAAAATTAATAAACCGCAGACATTTGGGTTGTTTAAAAAATATTCGTTTTAATAAATAAGCGAAATTTACATTAGGCGAAAAGGACAGCTTTGCTGAAGGAGATCAACTTTATGAGGACAAATCCATGCAGTACCTCAACAACGGATGATTCTAAATGGCAGGTGTTATCTTTTTTAAAAGCTGGAGATGATTAAAGATATGTACAATGCGCTCTTAAGACATTTTTAAACATTTAATTAGAAAAGAAAAAAGGGATATAAGATAACATATGGCTTTCCTGAATCATACTATACCGGCATTTAAAGAATAACATCTACTGGAGACTCCATCACACTGAATTACGGGAGGGGAATAAACAC
This sequence comes from Conger conger, assembly GCF_963514075.1. NCBI lineage: Eukaryota > Metazoa > Chordata > Actinopteri > Anguilliformes > Congridae > Conger > Conger conger. The sequence goes on from NC_083776.1 coordinate 36,917,254, forward strand.
GTTGGTCTGAAATCCTCTCATTTGTTCTACCGTCTGAGATAGGCCTACAGTAGGCTCCTGTCGTGTCGCACTTTGAAATACTCCAGGACAATCCAGAGTCGTAAGTCACGTTGCGTCCTTTGACCACGTCTTTGAGGTTCTTAGGTTCTTCGAGAAATCCTTTGGCATTTTCAGACTTTGTAGAAAAAAAAAAAAAAAAACAGTCTACAAAAAGGGAAAACAAATGTCAATTAGTTATTTTACTCATGATTTGCAATTCTTTTATCTTGTAATTGCCAGTCTTTTTTTGTGTTGGCAATCTTTTTTTATTACAAATTGTACAGTTTTACTGGAATAATTGGGCATTCCCAGCTTTTATTCCTTTTTAGGAAACCGTGAAGTTAAATGAGGCTGCACCATATATAATCATATATAATCATGCTTAAGGGACAGCCACGATAAATTGAACCAGCCAAGTAGGTTATATCACTGCCCATAACTCTTCGTTTTTGGAGGTTTAATTGGTTAAGTTTTTTTTTATTAACATTAGGTAGGCTCTTGTTTTATCGAACATTTAGCAGAAGAAATAGTCTACATGTGGATGATATCTTTCTGCTGTAGTGACACAGTGTGCAAAGCAATGCCGGAATTTTAAAAATGTCAATGTTTCATAATATATGCGTTTAAAGTAGGCTAATGTTTTATCAGACTCTCTACAGTTAATTCTAAGATAGGCTAGCTGCGCGCCTGCTGTACCACTAAGCTACAGGAAATGGTAATAGGCATGGATAAACCAAACAGCATCTCTGCTAGCGGTGTCATTAAAGGTGTTGTTACCCTCCAACGTATCTGCACGTCAGGCGGTTAGTATTGATTTAAATATTATTCGTTAGAATATGTTGGGTTACTATCTCATCAAACATGCATGGCGTAACCTATTTCATCTTGACAACTTTTCTGAACGAGGCAGAAAATATATAAATTGTGTATAACATTTTTGCATTAGCCTATAGATCCATCAGAATACAAAATGGAAAACGTCTTCGGAAATGAAATGTAGGCTTGTATAGTTTAATTGTGGTCTTTCATCGTAAGTAACCAATTACTTTTTAAATATGCCACTGGTATTATGTGGTATAATCCAATACACAAGATAACAAGCATACCATTTCCACAGAGGTAACGTTACAGTATTAATTGATTAAAATACATTTAATCAAATTCACACAACGAGCGGCGTCGTTCATAAACAATAAAATTAAGATTATTTTATGTGCGATGTGCTATGCCACATGGAAACATATCTCTCTGGGGGAAACTTAATTTATGCCCTCTTGTTGTGCAATGGGCTTAATATTGAATGCAGAACACATAGAAACTTCCAGAACATTAAAGCAATTTTGACAAAAGCGACGAGTATGACCTGTCAAACATAGTCTTTCATGTTGCCCCATTTATAGGATATCTCCAACGGGCCACGTATGTATAGATCTGACTATAACTCCTGTGTCCCATGGGAGTACTGAATAGCTGATGGCTACAGGCCGGCACCCCACGAGATGTCCAAGTTCTGTATACATGGGCCGAGACATGATGGATTTGAAAGTTGCACTGAACTTCCAAAAGCACCAACAGCCAGTGAATGTACAGCTCCGGAAAATAAAGCTTTAACTCTGCTTAAGGAATACGTTTTAATTGCCTAAACCTGTATGCATTTAATAAGTAACGGCTGAGGGGGGTAATTAATTAATTAATTCTAAATTACGTGATTCTTGTTAATACATTCCACGGTGGCCTACCTTACATACACCAAACATTCACGTGTTGTGTTTTTAGGCTGCAGTGGTGGCATTGCTTTGATACATGGAATAAGATGAAGCACTTACTTAACGGCGCATTAACCTACGTCTGATTAGGTCTGATTAGGTTAAGTTAAAAACACTTCTGTGCATGAGGGTCCATGCATGACACAGTTATGGGGTTTGGGGTCAGACTACGAGACATATATGCTATATCTCTTTAGTTCTTGAAATTTTGTTGAAAAGGTGTTTTATAATATTTATATTTGGTCCATTTGTAATGTTACGGCGACAAATACATTTTAGTTACCTTATAGCTAATGAACAACCACAGCAATAACCGTTACTAATCATTAGCAGTAGCGAGAGGTCGTAGTAGCAGATAGCATCAGCAGTGGCTGTAGAATAACGACAGTACATTACGGCATAACATAGCAGATGCGTTTTGTGTATAACGGCAAACAAAATGATTGACCAGCTAAACACACTGTCCTCTTCCCGTGCTAATACCAAAGATACTATGAGGCCTGGAAATGAAGACAGCTGTAGCCATGGACGTGCAGTCGAGGGTAACTGATACTGTACTTCATTTTACAAAATATTTAAAAAACACGATTACTGAGATGATTGTATTATTATTATTTATTATTATTATTATTATTATTATTATTATTATTATTTATTATTTTTATTATTATTATTATTATTATTATTATTGTTGTTGTTGTTGTTGTTGTTTATTAAATACAGGGAACCTATTGTAATTATGTCCATTAGCCTGTGTTATACTCCATTCCTACTGGAGATGGACAGAGACATAATTAGTAAATCGGCATATAAATATGCATTTTTCATTAATTATACAATGACAAACTTTCAACAGCACACACCAGAAGAATCGCATTCCTCGCGATGTATTCATGAAACGTATCCGTTTCTCATTTTCTTGAACACGCATCTTTACTACAACTACTACTACTACTACTAATAATAATAATAATAATAATAATAATAATAATAATAATAATAATCCACACTGCATTTTGATACGTACCCCTTTGGCATTAGAGATTTTAACTTCTTCGAGGCTAGTGGGACGTGGACATTGACCACGCGCCTTCCATCCGCCACACTGAGAACGCGTAACTAAGTCTCTCGTGCGCGACGTAGCTGCAGCTTGACATCTTGTTGTCCATCTCGTCGCTCTGCAGCACCTGATAGAGGAAATCTATGTACCTGGACGCCAGTTTCAGAGTCTGTATCTTGCTTAATTTATCCGAGGGTAGCGTGGGGATGATTTTACGCAACGACGCGAAGGCTTCGTTGAGCGACTGAGTCCTCTGTCTCTCCCTGACGTTCGCCAGGACCCTCTGATTCTGCAGCTCCTCGTATGACTGCGTGCTGCTAGGGCTCGGTTTTTTACCGCGCTTAACGGAACCCGGACTGCCGTCCTCGCTCAACTTTTTACTGTGTCTCCTCTTCCTTCCAAATCTTTTCTGTTGTCTGTCCAACTCCTCCTCGCTGGTCACCGAGCTATCCACTGGGGAGACGGGAGAACTTGAGCTCTCTTCCATTTCTCGTTTAAAGAAATGCAAGGGTAGCGAAGAAAAAACGTTGTCCGCTTTAGAATCCGTGGTTAGTGAATATATCCGTGTGGGAGCGCAAACACACTGCGGCAGAACGGCTTCGTCGTCTTCCTCTCCCTTTACTTGTGACTGTTTTAAGTGACCGGGCAATTGTATTTTCAAGCGAAAATGAAGTTTGGCACAACTTCCCTCTCGCAGGAAGTTTTTTCTCTATTTTTTTTGGAAACTTTATCGCAGTTTCAGATGCTAAATAGTAGTCTGAATGGAGGGGGTGGACGCTTCGGACTCTGATTGGTCGACTAATAAACAGGAGGGACCAGTTTTAAATTACACTCGTACCAGATTATTTACCTGTATCTATTCATATAAACGAAAAATATAAGTAGATACATCCAATTAAATGTCATGGTAAGATTTTATTTTTCAAATAGGCTAAATCAAATACATGTATTTATAAATAATGAAATGTAGGTCACATTTATGTGCACTTGCATGTTTCTTGCATTGCGTTCTATAATTGCAGTTATACCTTCTAACGCATTGTAAATTGACCCATAGGCTTATAGACTCTCATGTTGGCTAAATGAAGTATGCCTAAATATTAATATTTTTGAAACAGTATGTCACATCACTGAACCGCATTAATAAACGTTTAATATCATTCATGAATTTCTTTCATAATTAGGCTAATTAATAAATAGGAACAAGACGATCAGTATCTGTTAAATCTTATTATTTTACTTACTTTTAATGGTCTTTAAAAGCGTGTAAATTGAAAGTGCGAATACCGAAAACAATTCGACCACAATTCTTGCAACTGCTTCCATGTATCAAGCCAATATTCGTTTCGACATCTTACCATTAACTGGGCAATAGTCTGCGTTGTAGAGGGCATAGCCCACGTCACTGCATACTTCCGATTCCAGCAGAAATCCATCTGCTGAAGCAATTAGACTCGATAGATGACCACGCCCCTCCTGTGGCCGGATTATGCTCTCGGAATTTCTAGCTCTCGGGATGATCAATTTGTTTATTTCTGATTATTTTATTTATATGCAACGCTATAATATATGAAACAGTGATAGTGACAAATGCGTTTTGTAGCGACAATACGCATTGTTTTAGCTAATGACAATATTTTTTAATATTTATATAATATTTAATTTATCACCGAATGCAAAATAACTCAAAGTTCCACACATTGCACAAATTCTTTCCAGGATTGCCTACTCGAGAAAGTAATGTTACTTAAAGAGTTTTGTTGTTTAATAAAAATAGTCTGCAGGCTGCACTCTGACAGTCAGCGTTCACAATGCAAAGAAAAAGCAAAACAGGAAAGACTATTAAATTAACCGAAATGTTCTGTTTCTTCAGAGTCCACTGGTGGGTGATTACATGCGTTTTGTCAAAGGTCTGCCTCTTGATGTGTGATGTCATGTTTTCTACACAGCGCAGAGCACAGGTGGCTCGTATTATCGTTCGTATTATCCGCCGCCAATTGCTCCGTATTTCGTGTCAGCTGGAGTTCCTTTTCATTGGATTACTCCCTTTATGTGTTTCTATTTTTATGTACTATTCCCTGTTCATTCGTGATTAATATGTTTGTTTTGGTTGATTTGATAAGGGGCGATGTTTCTGCTCCTGACACTTGGCCACCGATACCGTGTATTGAAACGATTTTCCCTAGTTCACAAAGTTCCCTATGTTCCCTATGCTGTAGCCTACTTCCAACCACTCGATAATACAACAAAATGTGAAATGTAACGGATCTCATTTAAAAAAATAATTTGGAGTGGTTTTTTTCTAAAGGAAAATCGTGAACTTTAATCACAAGAGACCGCGTGTGAAGGCATCAGAATATGACCTGCATATAGCACAAGAGTATTTTAGAATCAGTGTTATGACTTGACACCATGACTAAGTGGCACTGCTACAGTGATTGAAGATTATTTTGAAAGCCATCTTGCAAGTGGCGCAACTGGATTGTCTGTGATTGTGTCCATCTCGAGACACAATGCTCTTTTAAAATATCTTTGCTCAGTGTGAGTCCAGCGTGAAGACGTGCACACACACACACACACACACACATAAAACTATAGTTTACCTAGGGTTGAAGGTTACATAGCCTGGGTCCTGACTCCTTGTCTTCGCAGGTCAAGAGGCCAGTTTACACAGGGCTCTTGTTTGACAGTAGAAGTTGGTCTTGAAGGATACTTGTGAAAAGTAAATCCAGTCACAGGTCAGATCATTTTGTTTCAGGAATGTGTGTGCTTATAATATGTGTTTATATCTTTATTATCTCACAGCCCTGCCAAGAGTTGTGGTACCAAATCCACTACACTTGTGAAAATGCTACATTGAAAATACACAAATTATCACAATACATTCTTAAATATACTTTGTTGTGAAATGTATTTAGCTTTGTATCCTCAGTCTACAGTCATCCTGTTGTGCAATAGGCCTAATATTGAATGCAGAACACATAGAAACTTCCAGAACATGAGAGCAATTTTGACATTAGCTATTATTACAACCAAATTACGAAAGAGAGAGTCTTATTTATATGTAAACATTCCACTACAGTATTGATGGATATTTGATTGACAGGGATCCACAGAAATACAGTGGCAAGATGGCCGGGTTCAGCCAGAGCCGTGACCTCTGACCCCTCGGCTCCGAAGCCAGCGGCCTCTCCTCCCGCAGACAGTCTCCACATGGCCCTGGAGTCTCCACATGGCCCCTCAGTCTCCACACGGCCGCTCAGTCTCCACATGGCCCCTCAGTCTCCACATGGCCCTGGAGTCTCCACACGGCCCTGGAGTCTCCACACGGCCCTGGAGTCTCCACATGGCCCCTCAGTCTCCACATGGCCCCTCAGTCTCCACACGGCCCCTCAGTCTCCACACGGCCCCTCAGTCTCCACATGGCCCCTCAGTCTCCACATGGCCCCTCAGTCTCCACATGGCCCCTCAGTCTCCACATGGCCCTGGAGTCTCCACATGGCCCCTCAGTCTCCACACGGCCCTGGAGTCTCCACATGGCCCCTCAGTCTCCACACGGCCCCTCAGTCTCCACACGGCCCCTCAGTCTCCACATGGCCCCTCAGTCTCCACATGGCCCTGGAGTCTCCACATGGCCCCTCAGTCTCCACACAGCCCTGGAGTCTCCACATGGCCCCTCAGTCTCCACATGGCCCCTCAGTCTCCACACGGCCCTGGAGTCTCCACACGGCCCCTCAGTCTCCACATGGCCCCTCAGTCTCCACATGGCCCTGGAGTCTCCACATGGCCCCTCAGTCTCCACATGGCCCCTCAGTCTCCACACGGCCCTGGAGTCTCCGGCTGTCAAACCTGTGCGAGGGGGGATCGGACGGACTGCTGTTTCAGAGAGAGAGAGAGAGAGAGAGAGAGAGGGAGAGTGTGAGAGAGGGAGAGAGAGAGGGAGAGAGAGAAACAGAGAGAGAGAGTACCCTCTGTCGGTACCCTCCTGAGGTTCTGAGATGACTCCCATCAGATCAAAGATGAGCAACACCATATCTCACACAGGGGGAGATGACACTTTTATATCTCTCTGACACCTCCAAATCAAGCCCACATGCTCTGGAACTCTTTAATAAACCCCCATCCCTCCAGCAGGGGCAGGTCATATCGATCAGCAGATGCTGTGAAGGCTGCCTTTAAACCATGGAATGAACACAGACGAAAAAAAGGCTGAAAAATATGATTTACGCCAATATTTGGGATTTTTTAAAATTATGTTTTTGTTTAAAAAGGAAACAAAAAAATAAATTGGCTAAGAATCTGAGCTTGCACAAAAGTTCCTAAAATGACTGAGATGATGTTGTGATTTCTCTGAGCACGCCGTGTTAAAAGCCATGGCTGGTTCACTGTAGGTCTCAATTTGGTAAAAACATGGGTTTGGATTCACAACCCTCATTGTGTGTGTGTTTAGCATGACCAAAGGCTTTACTGCAAGATACAACTGCACAATCGGTCATTCCTAACCCTAGGACTGGGCCTCCAGTGCCTGGCCCTGTTTGTACCCCGTTCTGTCTGTTTAACATGTCGCTGAGTGTAAGCAGGCCTTCCCACTGGAGCGCGGTGTGAATGTCACACACTGAGCTGAACCTGGGGGACAAACACGTTTGCGCAAACACTCCTGTTTGTAAACGCTGCCTGTTCATTCGCACCTCCAGAACCCTCCTGCAGGACTGTCACGGCAGGAAGGCCTCCGTGGCTAGGGTCAACACTCCAGTGTCGGCACCAAGCGCAGCCCCAGAGACTGATTCAAACACTTTACAGTTATGTAGGATTGGATAAAAGGTATTTATTTTTCAAATACCATGGAAACCTCCAGTTTGTTTTTGCGAAATAGCTCTCAACTTGACTTCCTTCCTAAAATGGCCAGCACGCTCCTCTCACAAACCTGCTTTTAAGCGACGCTAATCTTAAACAGCAGCAGGTGTGCCGCTGGTTTAACCTTTTGAAGAGTAGGTTTTTTTGGAATGCTTTTTCAAAAGACAGTGTTCTGTAAGTTGGACTGTACAATGCTCAGTTTCAAAACGTTATAATCTCATATTTGTGATCTTAAACACCCAGCCTCTGACAACTAGCAGCTTTGGGTAGGCCTGACAATGACCGTGCATCCACAATGGGCTGAACTGAAGATATGCTCGCTTAACATATTCAGAAGCGTTTCATTCAACAACAAAAAAAGGCCATGGTAAAAATTAGTAGTGCTCCACAAAAATTAACTGAATATAAATGGCCATTAATATTTTTGATTTGGTCAGATAACTTGGCGATATAAATAGCTTCCACTAGCTGAGAAGAGACAGTGAAAAACAAGAATTTTTTTTATGATTGAAAATGGGTTTTGGTGACTCCATATGGCTGGCACTCCAGCTATGAAAAACAGGAAAGCAGCCATTAGCGGGAGCTGTGCTCACTGTAAGTCCCCCAGTATGAGGCAATATCAGTCACTCTGAAATAGCTGTTTCAATCAAAGTCTTTACGCAACTCCCCAAAGACCTTCCTTATTCATAGACCTGCACTCGACTATTTTCCCCCTAACCCTGACGACAAGGTGTTTCTGAAATCATATTAGGGGCCTTCATAAATGTTTCATTAGGTAGCGCGTAGCAGCTTGAAGCATTTAGTTTGTTTAATATGATGCAGGTTTGAGTGCGCTCTGTCTCCTGTCAGGATCTTGTCAGGATGCTGGCAGGGCCGCGGGCCTGAGCACCGTTCTGAGCAGAGCCGCCACCTCTTTGATTTCAGCTGAGAAGAAACAAATGGAGCGGAACACCTCCATCACACACAACGGCCAGCTGGTTTGACACAACACACACGCACGCACGCACGCACGCACGCACGCACGCACACAAAACACACAGGCAATGCGCACACATGCATGCACACAATACACACACCGGACAAACATGTTGCACGGAGATGGTGAAAAAATAATAATATATAATAATAATAATAGCAAAAAAGGAACAGCTCGTGTTTATGTACTGACTTTCATTTAAGTCCTTTGTGGTAGAAATTTTGGCTCAGGTGAATTAAACTCCGTTAATAGACTTCACCTCCTCCTGTACAGTGTCCCTATAGCTGTCAGAATTAGGTTCAAACATCCAGGCCACCTTCTTTTCAGTTCCACACCAGGTTTCGAGATGGTGGAACTGTAGAATCTCTCCCCACCTTCAAGCGCAAACTGAAGACGCACCTCTTCAAGCAGCACCTCTCCCCATCCCTCCCTACCTCCCTGTGAACCTTAATTGTTGTCTTTGTGATTTACGTTGTGTTTTGGTATTTTTAGTTGGCTAGGTAAGCAGAATTTGGATAGTTAAGTTTGGTCACTTTTGCTTTGTTGTTTGTTGGTTTATTTGTTGTTTAAAAAAATAAATAAATAAAATAGGCCCTGGTCCTTATCTTTGTTGTACGGGTAGCAATTGAAATTGTACTTCCCTCTAGGGTCTTTCAGCGCACTTATCCCTGGTTATGGGCATGCACTTGCTGGATAAGAGCGTCTGCCAAATGCCAATAATGTAATGTAATGTAAAATAGAATAACCTTTCAATTGAACCACCCTCAGAGAACCTGTAAAGTACAACAAAGTGGAAATACACTTGTTGTAGACGCCTGTACTTCTGAGCGATAGCACTGTAACACAGACACTCTGTGGAAGCGCTGAGGCCTTCTCTGCCGATGGCGAGGTCAGGGTCTTTCCCCAGTGCAAACACCGTGTAATTAGGCGCACTTGTGGCCCCAGTGCAAGGTTAGGGGTGCGAGCGCGAGCCTGCCCCAGGTTCACTGGGGCTTGTGGGTCCAGGTGGCCGGGGTGCGTGGAGGAGCGGGTAAACAGGGTCTGTTTGCTCTGCTGATTGGGCAAGCGCTGTGGACAAGCATCAGGCCTCAGCGATGTAACCACAGACATGCCACTTACAGTAAACTGTCAAACCCACTAGTCACCTACTCCCGACAGCCTCGTAAAACCAGCAAACTGTTCTCAGATCAGCATGGGAGTGTAGGATGAATAACCAGGTAAGACCTCCGTGTTAGCAGTGAAGGTGTGAGCAGCACGCGCACACACATTCAGGGCTCTATGTGAAATGCTGTCACTTAACTGGAGGAACAACTCCATTCTACATAAAGCATCTGTAAGATGTTTCTTTTAACAAGCCAAAATGGCCTCTCCATTCAACATTCAGTAACCACACAGATTCTACATTCAAGCATAGCAACATTCCTCCAGCTACAAGGCTTTTAAGTCTTATGTGTGATGTGTGATTTAAAGACTGTCCCACCTTTCTGGGTCTCCGGTCCTAATTGGAAATTTCGTACAACAGTCCAAGCCCTTTTCCCTTCCCGACTTTTCGCCCCGGACTGCTGATCCATCGCAGTTAAGTCGGTTCTCTTTGCGTCTGAGTCGCAGTTCGCCTGCTTATTTAGACTCTGTTTACACCGGGCACCAGAAGGATATTACTGAAAATCCCAGCGCTAGTCTGAGAATGTTCGAGCTGCAACTCCCTGCGGTGAGAAAATGTCAGAGGTTCTAAAATGTATTGTAAAGACAACAGTGTACTTGCTCCACTCTAATCTGAGTTATTAGCGATGAGGCAAAGCCGGGTCTTACGAGGAATCGCCTAATAAGAAATGAGAAAAACAGGTGAGGCCTTCCAACTGGTTTATTATTATTATTTTACTGCTTTTAAAAGACTGTTGGGTCACGGCATAGTCTGCATTTAGCGTTATAAAACACATCACAGGTTAACCTGAGTGTTTACACATCACATCATAGTTCACTGCATGTTATAGATTTTTTTTTAAAGATTAGCCCGCATAGGCCTAAATTAACCGCACGTAAATATTATGAACACTGAACACCAACTAGGCTGCGATATAAATGTTTCTTTGCCAGTTATTTTAAGTTAAATTCAACACTCCAACACAAAGTCTGCTAAAGTGCGTTAGAGCTATAGAGATATCGAGAGGTGAGTTAATCGGTGATGTGTGGTAGGTCGATTATAGCTAATCAGCGCCTTGGTTGGCGATATCTCCAATCAAAAAAAAAAAAAGGCTACTTCAAATTTTAGCATTAACGTCTGATGATCTATTAGTGTGGTGTGGTAAAATGAAATAAAATATTGGTGTATAAAACACATTTTCAACAAACGAAAATCTTTTTTTCATGTGTGAGGATGTGTCCGCAATATCTGTTTTTCAAATCTTCCGTTACCGTGCATAGCCGCTACATTTCACTGCAAAGCAATCATGGAAATATGCGCGCCAATGGAAATATTGGACAGTTGAAGGTAACACCAAAGCCATAACTGAAAGGGAATTGCGATAACCGAAATTACTGACTTTATCGAGAGCAGATTGTGTGGTGAGTTTCGTTTGCTGTTGCTGTCGCCCCACCCTGCTCTCCGTGCACCGTAGACAGGATGTGATGCCTAATTATATTTATACAGTCGAGAGGCCGTGGGTTTCACAGGGGATCACGATAAACACACCTGCCACCCCGCAGCACAATATCATCTCGGCTCTCGTCACGCCAGTACACCGCACAAGTTTGTCAGTTTTAGTTCCTTGCATGTTAAACCAATAAACAGGCCCAATGCAAAAATAAACACTACAATCACGAGTTTGGACTATAGACAGCGAGGAATGTATGCCCTCCGCCCCCCGTTTGCCATCGGATCCAGTAAAATTGATGCAATGTAGGCTACTCGAGTCCGTACTTTCAGTCCGTAACCAAACCAGGGGTGGAATGTCCACCCCATTATTTTGTTCCGATCACCAATTCTTCAGCCAGGAGGTAGAACTAATTATAGCTATTGAGTCGAACGCGATTGCAACACTGTGAGATAAAACGCTTGAACAATTGGAGCTCGAATATATGGAAGATAATTAACTGACATCACATGTTTATGAGTGACTTCGATGTGTTTGGCTTTATAACAATTGTAAGGGAGGATAGACGGGCTACCCGTTTGAAGGTAAATTAAAAGCTAAGTCGAGTCACATTTATTTATAAACGACATTTAAATTGACTAGCGTCAACCAAAGTATTGTACGATTTGTAATCATGTATATAAAAATAACAATAATAACAATAATAATAATAATAAAAACAACACAGTACTGCATAAATAATATTGAGAACTGTGGAATTAAAAGCAAGGGAAAATAAGTGAGATTTGAGCTGGGATTTGAAGGTGTAATGGATATACGGTAAGGTAGATTCTCCAGGCTACTGTGAAGGGCTCTGAAGCCAGACTGGAACTTTCCAAAATATGTTATTTTGCTCTAAAAATTAAAGGAGTTGTGAAAGAGCAATTTTGCGCAGGGCTTTTGATAAAAATGGCAGTTTGGAGATGGTTGTGGAAGTTATTTAGAATGGCTGGATCAAGGTGTGGCTGAACCACAGCATGTTTAAAGCAGGACGGGACAATGTCTGAGACCAGAGAACGATTTATCATAGGCCGGATGCTCGGACCAATTGTGTGGAATACCATGTTAAGGGGGTGTGGGTTTATTTTTGTATTTTTTAGGATTATTATTATTATTATTATTATTATTATTATTATTATTATTATTATTTTTATTAATCTGACATCAATTAGCTGATGAACCTGTATGTACTTGCAACAGTGTTTGTTTATATTTCCTATATTGCATTATTGTTTATGTATTGCATTGTTATTGTAAAGCTTTGGCAACACCATACTGTGTTATGTCATGCCAAGCCAATAAAGCATTTTTTAATTGAATTCAGAGCCAGGCTCAAACTGGCCGAGGACAACAGTGTGCATAGGCAGGCTGGAATGACCGTGTGCTGGAGGTGAGATGTGAGATCTGGGCCATAAA
>NC_083776.1:36934994-36987106 GCF_963514075.1 Conger conger
CGGTTCTCAACTGTGGGAACTTCATCGTGAAAAGGTCAGACGTGGACCAGAAAACGCCCGTTGGCAGGTAGGGGGGAGGAGCAAGGTAACATCGCGATCAACAATGTAGTTAGCCTACTATTATTATTCTATCATTACTCCTAGAATTTAGCTGTCTAAATGTGGATGTATCCACCTGTTCTGAACCTGCAATGTGTGAGTAATTTATCATTTCTTTTTTCTGCACCTGTGCTGACCAGGCATGGGTAACACAATGGGTCAGTTGTAACACCATCAATTTGACCAAAAAGGGATGCGTTGTGTTAATGTGATCAATCTTGTCCAGACCCATATCCCACTTTGAGCTCACATGATAAGTTTGATGACTATATATTAAATATTGGGTGTTTTAAACCAAAATAATTTTTACAAAGGTAGTAATAAGCAGTAATACGCAGTTTCTCTAGTCAAATGTAATGTTTCAAATTCATGCTATCTTCAAACCCACATGCCAAAATAGCTGGCTATGTAATGGCTGCCCTGGTTGGGGATGGTTGTGCCATTTAATTCTGATTGAAACTCGTAATGTATCCCAGTAGACACATTTAAACACTACATGGTTAATCAGCTGACATATTCACTCACACACTGGCATGGAGACACACACACACAAACACACAATTCAGTATGGTTTTGGAAAGAGATTTTTTAAAAATAAAAAAAATTTAAAGACTAAAAAGCATCATCAATTTATTTGAAATTTACAATTTTCAAAAGGGTGACATTATGAAAAGACATACAGTACTGTGCAAAACTTTTAGGCAGGTGTGAAAGAATGCTGTAAAATAAGAATGCTTTCAAAAATAGAAATGTTAATAGTTTCTTTTTATCAATTGCATGAACAGAAGAAGTGAATGAACAGAAGAAAAATCTAAATCAAATCAATATTTGGTGTGACCACCCTTTGCCTTCAAAACAGCATGAATTCTTCTAGGTATACTTGCACACGGTTTTTAAAGGAACTCGGCAGGTAGGTTGTTCCAAACATCTTTGAGAACTAGCCACAATTCTTCTGTGGATTTAGGCAGCCTCAAATGCTTCTGTCTCTTCATGTAATCCCAGACAGACTCAATGATGTTGAGATCAGGGCTCTGTGGGGCCATACCATCACTTCCAGGACTTGTTCTTCTTTAAGCTGAAGATAGTTCTTAATGAACTATGTTGGGGTTGTTGTCCTGCTGCAGAATAAATCTGGGGCCAATCAGATGCCTCCCTGATGGTATTGCATAATAGTAAGTATCTGCCTGTACTTCTCAGCATTGAGGAGACCGTTAATTCTGACCAAATCCCAAACTCCATTTGCAGAAATGCAGCCCCAAACTTGCAAAGAACCTCCACCATGCTTCACTGTTGCCTGCAGACACTCATTCTTATACCGCTTTCCAGCCCTTAGCCCCCGTTTCTTATAAAACAGATTTTGTTTTCAAATGATGTTAGAAATAAGCCATTTTATATTTCATGTTTAAGAATAAAAGTCTTTACTTTTCACAACTCACCCCAGTAGTGGCACTGCTTTTATTTCAAATTGACTCACGCACTGTATTTTAAATTGACTCTGTGATATTGTAGATGATGTCTAAATGACATCACAGAGTGAGGGGGGTTTAGTCCTCCTGCTCATTTCTGGGGCTGGCTGCCTTAAGTCTGGTGTTCGGCAAGTGAAATGCATGCTTTGGCGTTCGGCAAGTGAAATGCATGCTTTGGCGTTCGGCAAGTGAAATGCATGCTTTGGTGTGAGTCAACGGGTGAGTTTCCGGATAGCGACGCGTGTTGAAAATTGCACTGCACACCTCATGCACAATTTAAAGACAGCTCTTTAAATTTTCATGTACGTTTTCCAAACATGATGTGAGGAGAATTATAATTTAGCTGCTTGAAGATAACATTCACTTCAGTTAACTTTTCAGGTGTGTTTACAATACAGAATCTAAATGACATTAAAATGTCTGTGCTAACAAATTCTTCAACATAATTGAAATTAGACAATAGGCAGTTTGAATGGCCTTCTTAATCAACAAAATATAAACTTGCATAAGCATTCAAAGATAAGATCACTTTCCTAAAACAGCTCATGTCTGAAAAAAAATTTGTGGTTGAGTAAGGGATATAGTTTTGAGGTACATTGATTCAGGTTTTTGTCAAATATACAACCCACATCAACAAGTCAAACACATTACAAGTTATTTATTATTGAAAAACAGGCTTGCTCCTTATTTAAAAGCATACTGAATAATAATAAAATATTTTGAGAATGTATTTAAATGCTCACTAATATAAAATGGGGTCATGTCAAATAAAGTGCCCTCTTTGCCCTCTATTGCCAAATGCCAAAGGTGTTATCACTTTTCAAAAATATTCTTCAAAATAAATATTTCTTTGTATATTGTCTCGAGAATACTCGAGATGCTAGAGAGACGAAAGAGTCCTCGAAAGGAAGTCTTCCATTTAGACGTAGACATCACAAAACATTTTTGTAGTATTGAAAATGCTACAGTTTTGTTATGCAAGTGAAAAAATACTGTGTTGTTTTATGCAAGCCTAACAAACTATAAACCATTGGAAACCCAATGTCATTAGCTAAAATGCTTCTCAGAGTTATTTCAATACCATACCACTAGCTGGTTCTAGGCTGAGCTGAAGTTAAACTGTATTTTTTGCTCACGGATGGCAATCATGCTTTTACTGTGAAACTGGATTACCGATACTGGTCAGAAGGCCTGGTAGCTGCACTGATCGTGTTCCGGACAGCCTATACAAAACATAGACAATGTCATTCCTTTGTACAAGCACTTTTGTAGAAGTATGCAACAGCGAAGCGGACAACAATGATAATTCCTCCGAGAAATTCTCAGTAATCAATGAATATTCAATCAACGTTTCTCTTAAGTTTTTTCGAATCACATTATAATGCATTTGGTTCGCTGGACCCTTGCCATAAAAATTACACTGACATTACCTTATTTCATGTAGTATATGGATTTCCAAAATGCAGAGAAGGTGAGGTCCCCCCACGCTTGTTTTGCCACCCACACATTACAGAATAAGGAACGGTTGTCGCTAAAGCAATGGCATCTCAAGATAAAGAGTGGTAAAACCATGAGTTTTAACACTCTCAAATGATACATCCTGTTAACATAGTGATTGAAAATTGCACCCTGAAAAAAGGAATAAATGCAAAATAAATTAACATTGGCCCAGGCCTGGGCCAGTGAGACTTAGGGGGTTAAAAAATAAATAAAAACAACATGCTTCAAGCTTATGGGCAAAAAATGTTTGTGCAGAAAATCTGAAAAATACATTGTCTCGTGAAAGAAAAGGTCACATTTGAAAATGTGTTTCTATTGAAATTGATAGAGAATGATGTACATATGATAAACATATATATATATATATATATATATATATATATATATATATACATATATACATATATATATGTATATATAATAAATATAAAATAACTGGCTATATATTAAGTATGTTTTTTGATTATTGAAATTGATGAGAAATACCTACAAGAAGTATTAAGCAATACATTATATTTAAGGACAGTTATGGGGAAATCCTTTCTCAGAAAATCTTTCAAAATACACGCATAATAAAAACACATTTCATTGTTAAAACATTAAATATGTTTTATTTTTTTTTAATCGATGAAAAACTGGATTTATAGGAAATTTGAGAAATATTATTTTTAAAAATGTAAAACATGTTGCAAGACATTCGGCAAAAAAACCTCCCATAAAACTCAGAAAAATAAATAAAACTTTTTCTTTTTTTTCTTTTTTCAAAAAAGTTAAAACAAAATAAAAGAAAGATTAAACATTTATATTGTAGAAATTGATGGAGAATTTGTTGCATGTGATAAATATGAGGAAATAATTTGAGGAGTAACTGCTCCTCACTTTAAGTAACGTACACTCACTTTGATTAAGGAGCAGCAGATACTCCTGTACGCTCACTTTGATTAAGGAGCAGCAGATACTCCTGTACGCTCACTTTGATTAAGGAGCAGCAGATACTCCTGTACGCTCACTTTGATTAAGGAGCAGCAGATACTCCTGTACCCTCACTTTGATTAAGGAGGAGTGGTTACTCCTGTACACTCACTTTGATTAAGGAGGAGTGGTTACTCCTGTACGCTCACTTTGATTAAGGAGGAGTGGTTACTCCTGTACGCTCACTTTGATTAAGGAGCAGCAGATACTCCTGTACGCTCACTTTGATTAAGGAGGAGTGGTTACTCCTGTACGCTCACTTTGATTAAGGAGCAGCACATACTCCTGTACGCTCACTTTGATTAAGGAGGAGTGGTTACTCCTGTACGCTCACTTTGATTAAGGAGGAGTGGTTACTCCTGTACGCTCACTTTGATTAAGGAGCAGCAGATACTCCTGTACACTCACTTTGATTAAGGAGGAGCGGTTACTCCTGTACGCTCACTTTGATTAAGGAGCAGCACATACTCCTGTACGCTCACTTTGATTAAGGAGGAGTGGTTACTCCTGTACGCTCACTTTGATTAAGGAGGAGTGGTTACTCCTGTACGCTCACTTTGATTAAGGAGCAGCAGATACTCCTGTACACTCACTTTGATTAAGGAGGAGCGGTTACTCCTGTACGCTCACTTTGATTAAGGAGCAGCACATACTCCTGTACGCTCACTTTGATTAAGGAGGAGTGGTTACTCCTGTACGCTCACTTTGATTAAGGAGGAGTGGTTACTCCTGTACGCTCACTTTGATTAAGGAGCAGCAGATACTCCTGTACGCTCACTTTGATTAAGGAGGAGTGGTTACTCCTGTACGCTCACTTTGATTAAGGAGGAGTGGTTACTCCTGTACGCTCACTTTGATTAAGGAGGAGTGGTTACTCCTGTACGCTCACTTTGATTAAGGAGGAGTGGTTACTCCTGTACCCTCACTTTGATTAAGGAGGAGTGGTTACTCCTTGAAGTGAGTGTACAGGAGTATCTGCTCCTCCTTAATCAAAGTGAATGTACAATACTTATTTTTTCAATACAGTATTTTGAGTTAAGTGCACTTTCAACATCAGGTGAAAGACTAATTGAAGTGGTTCTAACAAAGTCTCTGCGTTTCAGCTTTCAGGCCTGGCTAGAAAGTTTTAAAAAAGACTCTTGAAACAAGTGCATAAAAAGCATCTGTTTGCAATTTGTACGTATGACTGAAGCTTTCTCGACATACGAGATACGATGAAAAAATAAAAAAGGAAGATTAAAGCACATCGTGTGAGCCAAAACGTTTTTCCACCTAGTCTTTCAGGCATGCTTCATGCATTTGTGAATCATTCATACTGTGTGCCTTGTGATGTGGAATTAATGGTGAATCATGTCAGCTGTCAATCAATGAGTTACAATAGAATATAAAACTGGAGTTAAATGTGCATTTCTTCTGGGGTATTTATGGGACAGAAATATTTTCCAAAAGATTATTCTCTGATGCCTAAAGGCGTGATATGTATTTTTAAGTAAAACTTCACATGGTGCATTTTATAAAGAGTTCTCTGAAAAAAGAGGTGTGCAAATATTAATGTATAGATCAGACAAATGTTAGTATGTTTTTTTTTTTTTACTGCACAATATGAAAAGATTTCTAGCAATGTTGATAGCAATCAATAACATTATTTATGAATGTCTGCAGGTAACATTCCCAACGAAACTCTTCTTTTTAAATTCCACATTCCACAGAAAATATGTTAAATAAATACTTTATACATGTTAAAGTGATTACATTATTCTCTCCATTTATAAATTGGTACTTTGCTATACTTTCTTTCTCTTTCTTTATTTCCTTCCTTTCTGTATATTCTCTCTCTCTCTCTCTCTCTCTCTCTCTCTCTCTCTCTCTCTCTCTCTCTCTCTCTCTCTCTCTCTCTCTCTCTCTCTCTCTCTCTCTCTCTCTCTCTCTCTCTCTCTCTCTTCTTTCTGAGAGCCTTGTCTGGAAAATGCATCATCGAGTTGAAATCACTTGCATAAACATTCATCCCTGGGGCTGAGTAAGGGGTGGGAGGGGGTGTCAAAGCGGAGGGGGGGGGGTTCAGCAATGAGTTCGGGGAGTTATTCTGGCAGTCTCAGCGTTGTTGATTGCTCCTCCTGATGTCCGTAAGACCAGATCATGGAGCCGGCTCCATAGAGCACAGGGTCCAGGGGTTAGAGGTCATGTGCTAGAGCCAATGAGATTGAGTCACGTCTGTGTTTCTGTGCGCAGGCACAGTGAAATAATGAAGACTTACGGGCCCAAATAGAATGATACATCAACACCAATAACTATTGGATGAACACTTCAACATTAATATCAATCTCTAGTCTCACACAGACCGATTAACACATCAACACTAATAACCTTTTTCAAAATCACACAGAACAATTACCACATTAAAACTATCTCTAATCTCACACAGAACAATTAACACATTTTTTGCTGGAATATGGACTTCATATTCTTTCAACAGGTATTTCTGAGCATTTACTGTCCACATAAGTTAACAAGTGGCGACAAATACATACATATACATGTATGTAGAATGTGCTAAACAAAATATACATACATGGAGGACATGCATGGCACACAATCCTTAGAAATATCGGACATCTTATTAAATGTAATATGATCATCAGCCACAGCCCGCGTTGAGCAGACAGAATATTTCACATCTCTGGAGACAGGACACAGAGGCATGTCCATCATTTGGCAGCTGGAAACGAATATGCAAAAAACACATTCCTCCTCTGCAAGGAATTTACGTCATTGCCAGAGACACAGTGGCTTTAGAGAGAGAGATGAGGCAGGTCTGGCTACATTGTACATAGCTGTTATGTGACCAGATCTAGCATCAGCTACCTTCATTTCCAATTAAAAACTCACTTAATGCTAACATATGAACAAATGCATCTCTGTCTATCTTTGTCTCTCTCTGCGTGTGAGCCTGTGCACGTTTCGTGAGGACAGATGTATATTTATTTAATGCTGGGTAATATTTACTATATCTGAATTTTCTGAATCTGTATATGCAGTACATTTATAAAACTATGAAGGCAATAATTGCCTTTACCCACGCATTCCTCCTATTCCCAAATTGGATGAGCACTTTAAAACAGCAAGAGCACATTGAGGAAGAAGTCACACTGGGCCACCCCCCCCAAGATAGCTCACACTCGAACACAGTGCACTGTCACTGCATACCCTAACAAAAATAAACAGTGAAATTTGCCTTTAACATTTTCGCATGCAAATATTCGGTTGTACTTTACAGTAAGGTACATGAATTGGCATTAACTAATGTAGTTTACATGACATACAATTGTGTTAATTAAGCATGAATTTAACTGTTAATTAAAAATAAATGTATTTAACTAATTAACTAATGTTTTAGTTACCTGAATATGAATACATTAGCAAACAATAGGATAAACTTAATCAGTTAACCATTAACAAATACATTTACTGTTTTTTTCATTCATTACATTACATTATTGGCATTTGGCAGACGCTCTTATCCAGAGTGATGTACAGTTGATTAGACTAAGCAGGAGACAATCCTCCCCTTAAGCAATGTAGGGTTAACGTCCCAGTCATTTACCTTAATCACTATGCTACAGGCCGCCCCTATTCCAAGTATGTAGCTCATTCCAATATGATTGAATACCATGAGGTATTTTAACACAAATTAATGGTGTACAAATACATAAACAAAGCTGTACAGATTGACTTCTCAGAAGTGTGTTAACAACTACATTAGTTAATGCCAATGCTTGTAACCTTATTGTAAAGTGTTACCAAATATTCACATGTGAAAAGAAAATTCATGCATGATTGACTTTTTTCAAATGTGAATGAAAATGTTCACGTGTGAAAAGAAAATAGGTCACATTGAGTCATTTACATCTTTACATTTTCACATCACTGACTTTTTAAAACATGAACTACAATTTTTACAAAAAAAAACCTGTGACTTGAAACAGCATAGGTTACCTTTACCTTGTATCTTATACAGTCATGTATTTTTATAGTCCACGTGTGTTCTTCATATGCCGGGCGGTCACGTGGTTTGTTTTCTGTGCCAGTGCTGTCATAGATGCCCCTGCAGCTTCCAGAGTGGGTCTGAGCCCGTTTCCTCCACGCAGGAATGCGTCAAACATAAACACAGAGAGAGAGCGGGGAAAAACCCCCAACAACAACAGAACAACATTATGAACATTACAGGGAGCGTGACTGGAAACCAGGTGGTCTCTACCCTGCAGACACTGGCTGAAGGGAGGCTTCCTGTCCGTGCCTGTCTGTAAATAAACACACCAGATAAAGCATGCGCTGCAGATGCCGCTCAGAGCCCTGGTGCATTCTGGGTCAAACGTGTGAACACGTCACTCGCTGACCTCCTCAGGCCCAGCCAAATGTACTTCATTACGTTTTTTTAACATAACATAACATAACATAACATAACATAACATAATATAACATAACATAACATAACATAACATAACATAACATAACATAACATAATGGTGAGAACAGGCCATTCAGCCCAGCAATGCTCGCTTTTTCCTGCCTTTAAGTGTACCTCCTGCCTAGTTTGCCTAAAAGCTAAATAGAATCTAACACCATATCATGGCTGATCTTGAAAACCCCCTGTGTTTCTGCCTCCACTACATGCACTGGCAAGCTATTCCACACATTGACCACTCGCTGTGTGAAAAAATACTTCCTAATACTTCCTGTACAGAATTTCTTCTTTGCCAATTTCCATTTGTGCCTTCTCTTTTTGCTAACCAAACTCACCCTGACAAATCCTCTATAGTTAACTTTCTTACTCCCTTTAATCGATTTAAAAGCCTCAATAAAATCCCTCTACACCTCCTTTTCAGGCTAAGCTTAACAAGATTAAGCACCTCAAGTCAATCCTTGTGACTTTTATCTTTTGTACATGGAATCAATCTGGCTGCCCTTCTCTGAACCTTTTCCAGAGCCTCTATATCTTTCTTATAGTGCGGTCCCCAGAACTGCACACAGTACTCCAAGTGTGGTCTAACAAGAGTATTGTATTAGGTGAGCATAACTTCCTTGGATTTATACTCAATACTCCTGGCTATGTATCCTAGCATCCTATTGGCCTTGTTTACTGCTGCCGCACATTGACTAGAACCTGAAAGGCTTTGGTCAACTATGATCCCCAAGTGTTTTTCAACTTGAGCACTATACAATTTTATACCACCCATAAAATAATCCTGCCATATATTTTTATTTCTCACGTGTAGAACTTTACATTTAGTTGTATTGAATTTCATTTGCCAGGTTTCTGCCTACTTGTGTAGGCCAAAATTCTGTTTAAGTCTTCCTGGATTACTTTAGTAGAGTTAGCTAAAAAATTTGTATCATCTGTCAAAGTCATTTATGTAAATGAGGAAGAGCAGTGGCCCCAGCACCGATCCCTGTGGGACTCCACTTCCCACAATACCCAGCTCAGATAAGGCCCCTCCTACTACTATTCTTTGTGTTCTATCCAGTAGCCAGTTCCGAACCCACTCTGAAATATGTAATGAAATACTCCTATAATTCCTACCGTCCTCATTTTGATAATGAGCTTGTCATGTGGTATCTTATCACATGCTTTTTGGAAATCTAGATATACAATATCATAAGCCCTGCTGTCATCCAAAAAAGAAATTATTCCAGTTTGTCCCTAATTATAGATTCCAGTATTTTACATGTGATACAAGTTAGACTGACAGGCCTGTATTTTCCTAGATCGGTGCGGTCTTCTTTAGTCATCCACTACATGTTGCTGTGAAAATATTTTCAAAAATATACATTCAGTGAGCATTTTATTAGGTATTTATTAAATCTTCTGCTGCTGTAGCCTACCCACTTACAGGTTTGATGTGTTGTGTGTTCAGAGATGCTCTCATTGGATGTTTTTTGTTTTTCACACCATTCTCTGCAAACTCTAGAGACTAATGTGTGCGAAAATCCCAGGAGCTCAGCAGTTTCTGAAATATTCAAACCACCCCGTCTGGCACCAACAATCATTCCACATTCAAAGTCACTTAGATCACATTTTATTCACATTTCATCATGGTCGATGTCAACATTAACTGAAGTTCTTGACATGTATCTGCATGATTGCTGCCACACGATTGGCTGATTAGATAAACGCAAGTTGGTGTACAGGTGATCCAATAAGTTCCTAATAAAAAGCTCAGTGAGTGTATATACACTGTTCAATTTTTATATGTCCCTGTAGATATCAGAATTGGAGAATATATGCTAATTGAGACCAGTGACTCATGCGTTGGATACAGAAAGGTATCGACTTCAGTTCTGAGATTATGAAAACAACTCGTATTAAAGCCGGACATGCTTCATGTATTAGAGAGTCTATATTATGAGAGGAAAAGTGTTGTAATATCTTCTGTGTTCGGATGATTATTTGACCTGTATGAATGACAGCAGCAGATGCATAATGTGAGTCACTATGGTCTTAAAAGACCACCGGAGCCTAAATGAGTAACAGTCGATCCGATGAGTAAATGTCAGTGACACCGTTCTGCATCACCATCACTGCCGCCATTTCCACCACGTGTTCTTCACATGAAAGGGACTCATGGGCCCTCACGCCTGATTGGCTGGGCCCGGTAGCCTGTAGGTGTTGCAGTTCGCCCCGCGTTTCAAGTGCTGCCAGAGGGACGGCATCCTCGTTTGAAGAGAAGACAAACACAAAGACGTTATGAGAAACAGATCGCTAAACGTAAACATTAATCAGCACGGCAGGAAACAGGGAGCAGGATTCTGTAGAACTTCCCCATCAGCAAAGGAAGGTCATGGAACCAGACGGGACCTAACTCTCCCAGGTCTCTGGCTTTGACGCGGGACGGCTGATGGTTCTACCTGTCGGAGGTGATCAGGACAGCGGAACGTCTCTCCTAAAACTCCCCAAGCAGGTTGCATGTCCCTGTGCCTGTGACTGTTTATAGCAGCCTCAGCAGGTCATAAGCCTTGTGCCTATGACTGTTTATAGCAGCCTCAGTGGGTCATACGCCGTGTGACTGTTATTAGCAGCCTCAGTGGGTCATACGCCCTGTGACTGTTTATAGCAGCCTCAGCAGGTCATAAGCCCTATGCCTATGACTGTTTATAACAGCCTCAGTGGGTCATAAGCCCTGTGCCTATGACTGTTTATAGCAGCCTCTGTGAGTCATAAGCCCTGTGCCTGTGACTGTTTATAGCAGCCTCAGTGGGTCATAAGCCCTGTGCTTATGACTGTTTATAGCAGCCTCAGTGGGTCATAAGCCCTGTGCCTATGACTGTTTATAGAGCTGCAGCCTCAGTGGGTCATAAACCCTGTGCCTATGACTGTTTATATCAGTCTCCGTGAGTCATAAGCCCTGTGCCTATGGCTGTTTATAGCAGCCTCAGTGAGTCATAAGCCCTGTGCCTATGGTTGTTTATAGCGCTGCAGCCTCAGTGGGTCATAAGCCCTGTGCCTGTTTATAGCAGCCTCAGCAGGTCATAAGCCCTGTGCCTATGGCTTTTTATAGCAGCCTCCGTGAGTCATAAGCCCTGTGCCTATGGCTGTTTATAGCAGCCTCCATGAGTCCTAAGCCCTGTGCCTGTGGCTGTTTATAGCAGCCTCAGGACAGACTCAGTGTGATGCACAGCTGTGTGCCGCGGGATGCACGGCTGTGGGGAGCAGTGGGACCCAAGCTTGACCGCTTCGGCCCGAAAGGTGACTCACTCTGGAACCAGCCTCCCCTCCTGGGCTGGGTGACTCACACAGCTCCTGAGAGCCATTTGTACTGATGTCATTTCCTCTGCCTGCGATTTGTAGTGTAGCCGGCTCACCAGGAATGCATGTGGGTAAGAATGAGTGAGTCTTCAAACTGACAGCACCATCATAATTCAGATCAAACAAAGCATAACAAAAAGCTAACTCTCTGCAAGTTACAATTCCTGCGAATCCGCGAAACTAAAAACAAGTTAACCTCATCTAATCCTTCTTTGAAAATGCAGCATTTACAAAAAATGAATTTCATCGGGCTGGTGCCACTGAGGGGAAGTTCCTTCATGTGGAAATGAACATTACTCCAGTGTGTCTGAGTCACCCTACGTTACTCCAGTGTGTCTGAGTCACCCTACATTACTCCAGTGTGTCTGAGTTTGCCTGGACTGTGCCGTTTCCTTCATACAGCCCTGAAAGGGAAATTTTGATGTGTTGCCCGTGGCAACTGGGCAGACTTGCAGGTAAAACTGCTCTGTGCATTCAGGGGTGAGGTTGCCAGGTGTTCCACTCCAGGAACCCTCTTATATGAGGATTGGGCTAGCTTCCTGTCATTCTCCAGGAGGTGGCAGTGGGTCACCCAGCTCTGACTGCAGATATTACCTCCAATAACATACCTGTGTCCACCTCACAGAATAACCTCTTACATACCTCATCTTTACCCACGCTCTTCTTCACCTGCCTAGCACCACCTGCAGCCTGGTTAGCATAACCTGATTAGCACGGCCTACTCAGCACGGAAGCAGTCATTGATAAGAACAGAGATCCTGATTTTGGCGGATGGGAAACTTCCAGGCATGGTTTCAACATTTCAGATGAGCCACTTCAACACTGGAAAAACACAAGCATGGAAAATATCTTGGAGGGAATATTCTCCTTGCAGAATTGGATGTTCCCTTTTTTCCATGAAAGGAGAATTGATTATTAGTCATTCATGAGGCTATCTCAGTGTTTTCTGTAAATCCCACCCATGCCAAAATATGAACTGTTGGCTAAAAAAACACCAGAATGTCACAGCACCTCAGGACCAGTGGGATTTTACACAAGCAATGATGGCAATATCAGTGACTCATCCTGTTAAGCCTTTATCCGAGTGTATGGATGTGCTCTGGTCTGGTATCTGTTAAGGAACTGTTCTAGTGTATGGATGTGCTCTGGTCTGGTATCTGTTAAGGAGCTGTTCTAGTGTATGGATGTGCTCTATGGTCTGATATGTGTTAAAGCACTGCTCTAATGCATGGAGGTGCTCTAAGGTCTTGTATCTGTTCACACGCTGTTCTAGTGCCTTGTTACGGCCCAACCTCTCTCCTGCTACCATGGGGAACATGATAGACTGTAACCTAAACTAAACTAAGCCAAAGAAACATTTCAACTGAATCAAAAAATGAAAAACAAACTTACCCTGAGTAAGTTTGCAGGATGGTACAGACACTAAACAGAGACCACCTAAACTACTCCTAACCTAACACACACAAAAGGTCTATCCCCAACTTTTGAGAACACAGAAAGGAGTGAGTCTTCAGACAATACACTCATACTCTGTCCTAAACTCTCTGAAAAGGTGCTCCGACAAAAAAAAAACCTGCCTCACCATCGGCTTTCAAAAAGCCAACACTTCCAGCTTTATTCCTTTGGCCAGGTGAAAATACACATTACCTGCCAATCAGTTAATTGGCTCATTGGCTGCACCTGTAGGTCCTCAGAGACTCTAGAGAGGAATGTAACAGCCCCACAGTCTCATATCAAATCTGGAATGTTCCAGGGCCAACTGCGGCCACCAGCCCCTGAGGGCGATGCACAGATGGCTCTAGGGAGTCTGGGAATGGGATGGATTCAGCCTGCCTGGATAACAGCCCCTCATCACACACCAGCGCCCCCCAGTGGTCGAAAGTTCACCTGTAGTTCCTCTGGTTGTTATTGGACGGCCAGAGTGGCGGTGCGATAAGGAGTGCTGGCTGACGCCAGGAGCACTGGAGGAGGGAGAGCTCGCACACGCTTCACTGCGCTGCTGGGCTGATAAACGCCACCGGCCATTTCAAACTGAGGGGAAAAGGAGAACATGTTCGACACATTTTATCAGACAGACGAGAGGCAGATAAGAGAGAGAACCGGAGCAGGGGCAGGGGAACAGGGGCAGGGGCAGGGGAACAGGGGCAGGGGCAGCGGAACAGGGTCAGGGGCAGCGGAACAGTGGCAGGGGCAGCGGAACAGGGGCAGCAGAACAGGGGCAGGGGCACGGGAACAGGGGCAGCGGAACAGGGGCAGGGGAACAGGGGCAGGGGCAGCAGAACAGGGGCAGCGGAACAGGGGCAGTGGAACAGGGGCAGGGGCAGAGGAACGGGGCAGGGGAACTGGGGCAGTGGAACAGGGGCAGCGGAACAGGGGCAGGGGAACTGGGGCAGTGGAACAGGGGCAGCGGAACAGGGGCAGGGGAACAGGGGCAGGGGAACAGGGGCAGGGGCAGCGGAACAGGGGCAGCGGAACAGGGGCAGCGGAACAGGGGCAGGGGAACAGGGGCAGCGGAACAGTGGCAGGGGAACAGGGGCAGCGGAACAGGGGCAGCGGAACTGGGGCAGTGGAACAGGGGCAGCAGAACCCCCGCATGCAGCCGCCGGTCGGACCGCCAGCAGTGGCTCAGTTGTGCGCCATTAAGTTTAAGTTTGCTGGGATTAAATAGACATGCAATTAAACATATTGCTGTGTTTAATTGTAGTCCTGTACCAACTTGGCATACAAATGTGTTTTGCAGTGTTATTTTGATCCTCTGTAACTGTATAAAATGTAAGAAAATAAACAACCATTTAAAAAAAAATTTATTAAGAATTTTGATTGAAAAAAACATGCAGGTGTCAAACTTTCACTTACTGTTCCTTAGCCTGTAAAATTAGATGTCTCACAGATTTCTCATATTTTTTTGATAAAAAGCAAATCATTTGGGAGACACACTACTTGTCAAGACTTTTTAATTACGTTTATTTCAACTGTTGGCTCAATTTGACCCCAACCGTAAGACCGGTCATAAAATCTTAACATAATAGGAGGGCTAAGTCTCTCGGGACAGCGGGTCCTCCACAGGACGGCTGCTCTCGGGCCGCTGAAGCACCGTTGCCGTGGTCACCGGGTGCTCCAGACCGGTCCAGAGGTCATGACCTCTGTGGTGCTTAATGCACCATGCAGCCTGTTTAACTGTACATTACTTATACACCAGCAACAACCGCACCAGAGCCATGTTATGTCAGACATCAAAGGCACCTAGATAGTGAAATCTCTCCTGCTAGGTCCTGGCCAGAGAGCAGGGAACACAGCAATGTGGTGCTTATTATGTGATAAGCATCCCGTTTTCCAGAGGTATTTTAATCACTGAGAACTATTCCTTTTAAGGCTGTTGCCTAACTCTTTGTGTCGAGAAGTAAGGAGATGTAGCTCGTGGGGTTTGAGAAGGTCAGGGAAGGTCTGTAGGTGCAAAATGGTGGATTGGCTGCACAGCTCATCACTGCTCTGGACAAACATGTCATACACATTTTTCACACTCTCCCCTGGACTGCATTAGCTTTAAGTCAGCAGCTAGCTGCCTAGCCTTGTGTGTTTATTTTCCCCATCAGAAGCGGACATGTGTGTATGTATTCTGCTGCATACCACGGACAGAGTCACTTTAGCCTGCAGTCAACTTTATTTTACTTTGTTAATTTATTTAAAAATAATGAAGGGAATTTGTGAAATGGAGTCATGGAATATTGTGCTGGATGTGGGCTTTGAAGGCGAACATGAATCTGTCCATTTTAATATACGTGGATGTACTTCATTTTCAGATGGACACAAAATATAGTGGATACAGAAAACTGTAAAAATCCTCTGTTTTCTTCTCTAAGTCAGTCTGAGAGCGTATTGACTACTGAGAGCGTATTGACTGCTGAGAGCGTATTGAGAGCGTATTGACTACTGAGAGCGTATTGAGAGCGTATTGACTACTGAGAGCGTATTGGGAGCGTATTGACTGCTGAGAGCTTATTGAGAGCGTATTGAGAGCGTATTGACTACTGAGAGCGTATTGACTACTGAGAGCGTATTGGGAGCGTATTGAGAGCGTATTGAGAGCGTATTGACTACTGAGAGCGTATTGAGAGCGTGAGAGCGTATTGACTACTGAGAGCGTATTGACTGCTGAGAGCTTATTGACTGCTGAGAGCGTATTGAGAGCGTATTGAGAGCGTATTGACTACTGAGAGCGTATTGAGAGCGTATTGACTACTGAGAGCGTATTGGGAGCGTATTGAGAGCGTATTGAGAGCGTATTGACTACTGAGAGCGTATTGAGAGCGTATTGACTGCTGAGAGCTTATTGAGAGCGTATTGACTGCTGAGAGCGTATTGACTACTGAGAGCGTATTGAGAGCGTATTGAGAGCGTATTGACTACTGAGAGCGTATTGAGAGCATATTGACTGCTGAGAGCTTATTGAGAGCGTATTGAGAGCGTATTGAGAGCGTATTGAGAGTGTATTGACTACTGAGAGCGTATTGAGAGCGTATTGAGAGCATATTGACTACTGAGAGCGTATTGAGAGCGTGAGAGCGTATTGACTACTGAGAGCGTATTGACTGCTGAGAGCTTATTGACTGCTGAGAGCGTATTGAGAGCATATTGACTACTGAGAGCGTATTGAGAGCGTATTGACTACTGAGAGCGTATTGGGAGCGTATTGAGAGCGTATTGACTACTGAGAGCGTATTGAGAGCGTATTGAGAGCGTATTGAGAGCGTATTGACTACTGAGAGCGTATTGAGAGCGTATTGACTGCTGAGAGCGTATTGACTACTGAGAGCGTATTGAGAGCGTATTGAGAGCGTATTGAGAGCGTATTGACTACTGAGAGCGTATTGAGAGCGTATTGAGAGCGTATTGACTACTGAGAGCGTATTGAGAGCGTATTGAGAGCGTATTGACTGCTGAGAGCGTATTGAGAGCGTATTGAGAGCGTATTGAGAGCGTATTGACTACTGAGAGCGTATTGACTACTGAGAGCGTATTGAGAGCGTATTGAGAGCATATTGACTGCTGAGAGCGTATTGAGAGCGTATTGACTACTGAGAGCGTATTGAGAGCGTATTGAGAGCGTATTGACTACTGAGAGTGTATTGAGAGCGTATTGAGAGCGTATTGAGAGCGTATTGACTACTGAGAGCGTATTGACTACTGAGAGCATATTGACTGCTGAGAGCATATTGAACCAGGAAGTTAGCACACTGCGTCATTGTTCACAAAAGCCTTGACAGACCACAAACCAAGCCGCTCAGTGAGGGCTTGTGCAGAAGAGTTTTTAATCGTTTTCCAACATCAGAGTTTGTTTGCTGGGGGAATTACTGAGTTGCAGTAATGGCATGTCCTGTCCGCTGATTAAAAAGGCCTACATGGGCTTTTTTTGTCAGCATAAACTGTCGCACAGTGTCTCTTTTGTTTTAGGAAGCCCGCTCCAAGCTGGAAAATACACATTCCTCCAGATGTTGCCTGTCTCCAGTGACACATTACTTTTCATTCAAAAACAATGACAGTATACAGTGTGTTATGGCAGTGCATTATTCATTTAGTGGTGAAACCAGGATACATATTTCCTGGTGAGCTATATGTGCATCAACTTTGATTGCTGACAATATAACTTGCTAAGTCTAATTTTCATGGTTTCACATTTACATTACATTACATTACATTATTGGCATTTGGCAGACGCTCTTATCCAGAGTGACGTACAGTTAATTAGACTAAGCAGGAGACAATCCTCCCCTGGAGCAATACAGGGTTAAGGGCTATGCAGATCTTCAGATCTTATTGTGGCTACACTGGGATGCGAACCCCGAACCTTGCGTGTCGCTACAGGCTGCCCCTGGGATCCACCATGTTTTCCCCCTTAAATAGGAATGACTGTTATTTAAAGATTTGATTCAATTCATCAGCTTCTCATGAATCAGTGACTTGTTTAATGCCAGTCCTTGTAATAATGCAGGACAGCCAGTAACTATTTTAAACCCAATGGGCCACCAGACCTGGGTCAAATACATCATTATTTTGGATTCAAATACGTGTCTGTGCTCAATTGCATGTTACAATTCAGAAGCTGGGTTTTTCACTTTTTGAGAATATTTCATAGGTTCCAATAAGCTCAGTAAAGCATAGAAAAGTACTTGAATCCAATAACAGGTCTGCAGGCCACAATATAACAGGAGAGCCAGTATTCATACACCAGACAGGCCAGACACAGTACTACAGGACAGCCAGTGATACTTTACACACTACATTGAAATACTGCAGTCTTATGGACCAAAATTGTTTTTGTTTTTTTAATACAAAATAATATTCCGATGGATAGCAAATCATGTTTCTGTCACAACCATATCATACCAACAAAATACAGTACTGTGCAAAAGTCTTAAGCACCTGTATATTCAATGAAAGGTCCTAAATAAACTTACTATACCTTTTACATTACATTGTAGTAATTTGGCAGAATAGTTCAAAACTGAATCAAATCAATATTTTTCGTGACCACCCTTTGGCGTTAAAACTGCCTCACTTCTCTGAGATAGCCAACGCTGTCCTGCAGTTCTATAAGACAATCAGCAGGGAGGTTGTTCCAAGCATGTTGGAGAACTTGCCACAGTTCTTCTGCAGACTTTGGTTGGCTCTTTGCTTCTGATCTCAGACAGCCTTGATCTTTTTATGTAAAAAAGTAGTAAATTGCTTACAGTAATATGTTACTCTTTAAAATTAAAGACGAAAATGTCTCTGGAAAATGAATATTTGGAAATCTCAAATGTGTTCTTTTATACGAACACACAAAAAAAATAAACATATATATAAAGTCTAGGGTGCCTAAGACTTGTGCACAGTACTGTATATGAATATAAGTGTGTCTGAGGGAATGTATGATGTGCATGTGTATCAGTGGAAGGACAGAAGAGGTCCAGGTCCAGGTTGGGTGAGCAGGCCAGTATGGCCATTTATTTGCCTTTCTGCTCTGACTGTTTATTCTACTTTCTGCTCTGACTGTTTATTCTGCTTTTTGAAGGTTTTGGTTTTGAGGACAATTTTTGTGTATAATTTTAGAATTTTCAAGAATTGGATTAATTACATTTTGGCAACCAATGATTTCTCTAAAACTATAAAGAGGGATTTGACTTTTCTTATTGTACTTTTATGTGACCTGTTGTTTTATTAACAGACATTTAAATATCCCGAGGCAAACAGAATGGTATTGTAATCGTTTGATTTGAATTTAATGGTGCGAATTTGCAAGTGTTTATGATCTATGTTTCTTTATTGACATATCTTGGCATGTTGTCTTTATTTATGAACACATTTCCTGGGAACATTGTAATTGGCTCAAATTGTAATTTGGTGAGTTTATTATAGTGCAATACTAAAAAAAAGCTGGTGACTATTTTACAAACTACACGACACACAAGTGCTGCTTGAGAGCCAGTAACTATTCTTCACCTATATGCCACACACTGGGTATGTGGAATTCATCTGTGTGTGTTTGTGGAGTTTATCTGTACAGCCCTGTGTGTGGAGTTATCTCTACAGCCCTGTGTGTGTGGAGTTTATCTATACAGCCCTGTGTGTGAGTGTGTGTGTGTGTGTGTGTGTGTGTGGAGCTCATCTGTAAAGCCCTGTGTGGGCAGAGTTTATCTGTACAGCCCTGTGTGTGTGAGTGTGTGTGTGTGTGTGGAGTTTATCTGTGCAGCCCAGTGTGTGGAGCTGATGAGTGGCACTCACTATTTAATCTGCCGCATTTTAAATACAAAAAACAAGAAGAGCTGCAAATGTAAACAGCCACTGGATGCGGGTGATGGAGTGATGGGCCCATGTTGCTGCTGTTTGGTGGTGAAAGGAGGGAGTTGTGCTTAGATGGTAAAGCTGTTTCCTTATGGAGTCACGGAGGAGCCGTCCTGGATGACTGGACCCTTCATGGATAACTGCTCCACTCCTGAGGGATCACAGGCCTGGTTCTGTTTTGTCCGTCTTCTCAGTGCGTTCTGTATTCCAGAGAAGCTTCTGTAAATGACAAGATTAAGCCAAAATCCTAGGGCAACACACCTGTCCCCCTATCGTATTACATGCATTCCTTTTGCCTCTGACTGTACATCACCACCCCCCCCCCCCCCAACACCCCTCCTCCAGTGTGAGCTCTGTGTCTCAGTGCAAACCAGAATAAACAAAAGGATCCAGGGGCTTTTTTTCCCAGATGACGAGCAGCAGACCTTTTGGTGCTCCATCCCATAATTTGTTCTCTCCTTTAGTCTAAATGATACCTACCCCTAACCCACACGGAGAGGGCAGCTCTGTAATTCAGCTGTCCGGGGGCAGGATCCTCCACTTAACTGCCTGCGTCTGATTTTTAATTTTCTCATCTGCGGGACAGCTGTGGAACACACAGGCTCTGTGGGGCAGCTTGCTCAGGACGGACCAAACCGCCGTAAACACACCAGACAGCTCAGCTCGGTTCTGCTTGCTCCACACAGAAACAAACAGCACCACGTCCAACGAGCGCCTATAAATAAACAGCTGCATACATTTCCCATCATGCCCAGTGAAAGAGAAATAAACACAGTCAGGTCCATAGCGTATGCAGCAGAGCAGGCGCCTGTCCCACAGAGCAGGATTACTGAGTTAGCCAGATAAGTGCACTGAGTAAAACCCACAGAGCAGGATTACTGAGTTAGCCAGATAACTGCACTGAGTAAAACCCACAGAGTAGGATTACTGAGTTAGCCAGATAACTGCACTGAGTAAAACCCACAGAGCAGGATTACTGAGTTAGCCAGATAACTGCACTGAGTAAAACCCACAGAGCAGGATTACTGAGTTAGCCAGATAACTGCACTGAGTAAAACCCACAGAGCAGGATTACTGAGTTAGCCAGATAACTGCACTGAGTAAAACCCACAGAGCAGGATGACTGTATTAGCTAGAAAGTAAGAAATACTGTGCGACACAGAGTAAAAAGTAGCAGTAAAAAGGTCAATAGGATGCTAGGATGCATAGCCAGTAGTATTGATTCTAAGGCCAAGGAAGTTATCCTCACCTATGCAATACTCTTGTTAGACCACACTTGGAGTACTGTGTGCAGTTCTGGGGACCGCACTATAACAAGGACATAGAGGCACTAGAAAAGGTTCAGAGAAAGGCAACCAGATTGATTCCATGTATAAAACATAAGAGTTGCAAGGATGAACTTTGGATGCTTAATCTCTTCAAGTTTAGTTAAAGGAGGCTTAGGGGGGATTTGATTGAGGCTTTTAAATTCATTAAAGAGATTAACAAAATTAATTATAGGGGATTCTTCAGGTTGAGGGCACAAAGGAAAATTGGCAAAGGAAAAATTCCATACAGATATTAGGTATTTTTTCACACAGCAAGTGATCAATGTGTGGAATAGCTGGCCAGTGCATGTAGAAACAGAAACACTGGGGTTTTTCAAGACCAGGCTTGATACGGGGTTAAATTCTATTTAGCTTTTAGGCAAATTAGGCAGTAGGTACACTTATAGCAAGGAAAAGGCGAGCATTGCTCTTCTCACCATTATGTTATGTTATATTATGCACAGATCAAAACCCCACAGATCAAAACCCCTCCAAATATGGAATATGGACTGGAGTAAAAAGAGAAGTTCCGGGTTTTACTCTGTACAGTTATCTGGCTAACTCAGTAATCCTGCTCTGTGGGTTTTACTCTGTGCAGTTATCTGGCTGACTCAGTAATCCTGCTCTGTGGGTTTTACTCTGTGCAGTTATCTGGCTGACTCAATTATCCTGCTTTGTGGGTTTTACTCAGTGCAGTTATCTGGCTAACTCAGTAATCCTGCTTTGTGGGTTTTACTCTGTGCAGTTATCCAGCTAACTCAGTTATCCTGCTCTGTGGAATGGGTCCCAGATAGAGTAACACTGCAGCTGGGAAACTCAACACTGAATGAGTAACACTGACACTGTTCCAGCTAACTGCCCGGGAGTTCGGGGGTTGTTTAAGCTGTTTGGTTGCTTTCAGTGAAGATGTCACACTGCATGAGAGGAACAGAAGACTTGCAAAAACAGCTGGACACTGACTGATATCTGCAGGTCACTCCAATGGACTGCACTCTCATCAACTACATGTCCCATAAGGCCAATGGACTGCACTCTCATCAACTACATGTCCCATAAGGCCGGGGCCCAACGGAAGGATAGTGGTAACATCTGATTTTTCACTCAGTAATAAATCACTTTGATTGTTTCAACTCAATGAAGCATCAGATTTTTCATGTTTTTAGTTGTTTTGAGTCATGGATAATTTCATATTATGGCTTATTATTAGCAGGGCATTCTCCCTTCCATGTCAAAGTAAAAAAAAAAAAAAAAAGACTGGAAATATGTAAATATGTAAAAAAATAAAATAAAATAAGCAGTAAAACCTCTCAAATGACACAGCATTTCATGTGTACCTTAGTTTACTATACCCCTAGGGGGTGGTGGGTGCCACTTTTTAGGGGGCACCCAAGCAAGGTTTAGGAGTGTCAGATCTCCTGGCACAGAATTATTTTGGTTCTGTCCCGGCCCGATAAACAGGAGGTCCAAACGAAGGCCGTGTGTGGCAGCTCAGATGGAGCGGGCTCGCGGCTGATCGCCGTTGTGTATTTTCTTCTGTCTGAGCGGCGGGTCTGGTCCAATTACACTTTTATAACACGCCGCATAAACATTTCAATTCTGCTGCCTTTTTATTTACGGGAAGCCACTTCCACATCCTACAGTCATGGCCGGCATATTTCTCTGATAAAGAAATGGCATGCAAACACGCCGGACCGCACTGTTTTTGTTCTCCCCTGTTTGATGGGTGGGCGCGCTGCCAGGGAGGTTGTGTGTTTATAATGTGAAATGCGTACCACATGTGTGCTCGGGTCTGGGTGCTCTCCCACTTCCTGTCCCGCTACAGAGATTTACACCAGGCCCGTCGTAACGCCAGATAAGCCTCCTAATTGGCCAATCACCCTTCCCGGTAATCTACTGTCACATGACACGTTTCGAGGGCTCCTCTAGCTGATGGCTGACTGATGCTTTTGTTTGGTTCTGCTCTGATTTTTCAGCCTATCAAACCAGCCGCATGCACCCAAATATCAAATGTCTCTTTGGCTGCAGTCAAGTTCAAGTCGATGGATTGCTCTTGGACAAGATGCGTTACTCAGTTGTAAATACCAATATTCCAACAAGCACAAAATAAAAGTGATTTAAGCAACGGAAAAGACACAAATCTGTCCCACTGTGGAGATGAGATATGGATTCGCCTGAAACGACTTCATCTCATGGAAGCTCTCCAACAAAGCGCTTTCTGAAATATATTCAGACAGGACAACGACACCATCAACTTCTGGGGCAGTTCAGATGATCATAAATGTGTTACCTGCACGATAGCTTAAGCATCCACAATGTGCTATACGCTCTCCGCTCACATTTTCTCACTGTCTCGTGTTTGCAGAAGATGCCTAGTTTCTCAGATGTTTTATTGCTGTCCTTTTGAGAAAGGATTCAAATCCGAAGCTAAATCACACAGTTTTATTCTAAGCTGAGGGAAATGTGAAGCTGTTTGAAGTTTGGACAGAGCCATAAACCATGCAGGCCGAGAGCAGGAGTGCGAGCAGAGCCGCCCTGTTCTCAGGCTCTTCGCCTGTCATTACTCTCCCGCGACGTTCAGAGAACCCCCGCTAACCGGCAGGGACCAGAGGAGAGGCTGCAGGGTGGAGCTGGCCTGGGGGGGTGCTTCAGGCACCACACCGCCATTTTAGTCACTCAGACACTGTCAAAGGGCAGCTGGTGCAGACGCCCTGCCTGTAATTCAGCTGGGTGTTTATTTACTCAGTGTTCATCCACAGGACCGTTCCTCTGAGTCCTACACCCTCCCTCTACTGAGGAACGAGTCCTACACCCACCCACCCTCCACTGAGGAACGAGTCCTACACCAACCCTCCACTGATGAACCAGTCCTACACCCACCCTCCACTGAGGAACGAGTCCTACACCCACCCTCCACTGAGGAATGAGTCCTACACCCACCCTCCACTGAGGAACGAGTCCTACACCCACCCTCCACTGAGGAACGAGTCCTACACCCACCCTCCACTGAGGAACGAGTCCTACACCCACCCTCCACTGAGGAACGGGTCCTACACCCTCCCTCCACTGAGGAACGAGTCCTACACCCACCCTCCACTGAGGAACGAGTCCTACACCCACCCTCCACTGAGGAACGAGTCCTACACCCACCCTCCACTGAGGAACGAGTCCTACACCCACCCTCCACTGAGGAACGGGTCCTACACCCTCCCTCCCTCCACTGAGGAACGAGTCCTTGGACTGAAATGAAACTATGTTTTGGAATATCCCCTGGTCTGTGTTTGGGTCTTCAGTACCGTACATAACAGATGGAGCACTGAGGCATAGTCATTTCAGCAATAAACTTTCATTCTGATCCACTCAGAAGGAGAATTATACCTGTAATATACAGTGTATTTATTTTATCTCATTCGGGAAGATTTTTGCAAGATGGTTGGGCTGGAAATGCTTTACCTCAAAATAAGCAAAATTACAGCAGGGGCATAGGTGAGGTGGTGGAGTCTCTGCCCTTATCATGAGCATCTTTAGTGGGAGAGGTGGTGGAGTCTCTGCCCTTACCATGAGCATCTTTAGTGGGAGAGGTGGTGGAGTCTCAGCCCTTACCATGAGCATCTTTAGTGGGAGAGGTGGTGGAGTCTCTGCCCTTATCATGAGCATCTTTAGTGGGAGAGGTGGTGGAGTCTCAGCCCTTACCATGAGCATCTTTAGTGGGAGAGGTGGTGGAGTCTCTGCCCTTACCATGAGCATCTTTAGTGGGAGAGGTGGTGGAGTCTCAGCCCTTACCATGAGCATCTTTAGTGGGAGAGGTGGTGGAGTCTCTGCCCTTACCATGAGCATCTTTAGTGGGAGAGGTGGTGGAGTCTCAGCCCTTACCATGAGCATCTTTAGTGGGAGAGGTGGTGGAGTCTCTGCCCTTATCATGAGCATCTTTAGTGGGAGAGGTGGTGGAGTCTCAGCCCTTACCATGAGCAACTTTAGTGGGAGAGGTGGTGGAGTCTCTGCCCTTACCATGAGCATCTTTAGTGGGAGAGGTGGTGGAGTCTCAGCCCTTACCATGAGCATCTTTAGTGGGAGAGGTGGTGGAGTCTCTGCCCTTACCATGAGCATCTTTAGTGGGAGAGGTGGTGGAGTCTCAGCCCTTACCATGAGCATCTTTAGTGGGAGAGGTGGTGGAGTCTCTGCCCTTACCATGAGCATCTTTAGTGGGAGAGGTGGTGGAGTCTCTGCCCTTACCATGAGCATCTTTAGTGGGAGAGGTGGTGGAGTCTCTGCCCTTACCATGAGCATCTTTAGTGGGAGAGGTGGTGGAGTCTCTGCCCTTACCATGAGCATCTTTAGTGGGAGAGGTGGTGGAGTCTCTGCCCTTACCATGAGCATCTTTAGTGGGAGAGGTGGTGGAGTCTCTGCCCTTACCATGAGCATCTTTAGTGGGAGAGGTGGTGGAGTCTCAGCCCTTATCATGAGCATCTTTAGTGGGAGAGGTGGTGGAGTCTCTGCCCTTACCATGAGCATCTTTAGTGGGAGAGGTGGTGGAGTCTCTGCCCTTACCATGAGCATCTTTAGTGGGAGAGGTGGTGGAGTCTCTGCCCTTACCATGAGCATCTTTAGTGGGAGAGGTGGTGGAGTCTCAGCCCTTACCATGAGCATCTTTAGTGGGAGAGGTGGTGGAGTCTCTGCCCTTACCATGAGCATCTTTAGTGGGAGAGGTGGTGGAGTCTCTGCCCTTACCATGAGCATCTTTAGTGGGAGAGGTGGTGGAGTCTCTGCCCTTACCATGAGCATCTTTAGTGGGAGAGGTGGTGGAGTCTCAGCCCTTACCATGAGCATCTTTAGTGGGAGAGGTGGTGGAGTCTCAGCCCTTACCATGAGCATCTTTAGTGGGAGAGGTGGTGGAGTCTCTGCCCTTACCATGAGCATCTTTAGTGGGAGAGGTGGTGGAGTCTCAGCCCTTATCATGAGCATCTTTAGTGGGAGAGGTGGTGGAGTCTCTGCCCTTACCATGAGCATCTTTAGTGGGAGAGGTGGTGGAGTCTCTGCCCTTACCATGAGCATCTTTAGTGGGAGAGGTGGTGGAGTCTCTGCCCTTACCATGAGCATCTTTAGTGGGAGAGGTGGTGGAGTCTCAGCCCTTACCATGAGCATCTTTAGTGGGAGAGGTGGTGGAGTCTCTGCCCTTATCATGAGCATCTTTAGTGGGAGAGGTGGTGGAGTCTCTGCCCTTACCATGAGCATCTTTAGTGGGAGAGGTGGTGGAGTCTCAGCCCTTATCATGAGCATCTTTAGTGGGAGAGGTGGTGGAGTCTCTGCCCTTACCATGAGCATCTTTAGTGGGAGAGGTGGTGGAGTCTCAGCCCTTATCATGAGCATCTTTAGTGGGAGAGGTGGTGGAGTCTCTGCCCTTATCATGAGCATCTTTAGTGGGAGAGGTGGTGGAGTCTCAGCCCTTATCATGAGCATCTTTAGTGGGAGAGGTGGTGGAGTCTCTGCCCTTATCATGAGCATCTTTAGTGGGAGAGGTGGTGGAGTCTCTGCCCTTATCATGAGCATCTTTAGTGGGAGAGGTGGTGGAGTCTCTGCCCTTATCATGAGCATCTTTAGTGGGAGAGGTGGTGGTGCTGTGTTGATGGGGATGAATGGGGATCAAAGGGAGTTGACAAATCCATTCCTTTTGGCAAAATGGCTTTTGGATAAAAGCCTGGGGGGTGAGAGGAGGGTGTTGGGGTGGGTGGGAGGGTATATCTTTGGGAATCGGCAATGCTTTTACAAGCTGTCAGAGGAGACAAGCACCTACCTTCCTTCTACACATATCCAAAGCTCCTCTCCCTTACAGAAAGTGTGCATTAAACCTTTTCCATATTGTAGTCTGTTTATTCAGTGCAGTGTGGCCTGGAGACTCAGGGGTGCAGTGTGGCCTGGAGACTCAGGGGTGCAGTGTGGCCTGGAGACTCAGGGGTGCAGTGTGGTCTGGAGACTCAGGGGTGCAGTGTGGCCTGGAGACTCAGGGGTGCAGTGTGGCCTGGAGACTCAGGGGTGCAGTGTGGCCTGGAGACTCAGGGGTGCAGTGTGGCCTGGAGACTCAGGGGTGCAGTGTGGCCTGGAGACTCAGGGGTGCAGTGTGGCCTGGAGACTCAGGGGTGCAGTGTGGCCTGGAGACTCAGGGGTGCAGTGTGGCCTGGAGACTCAGGGGTGCAGTGTGGCCTGGAGACTCAGGGGTGCAGTGTGGCCTCGGGGGTGCAGTGAGATGCTGCCCCAGATGTTGCCATAAGGGGAGGAGCCAGCAGTCAGGGTACTTTTCCGAGGCTGAAAGACTGCAATGCAGCTACTGCCCATTGTGGTGGTGTTTAATGTGTAATGGTGTTTAATGTGTAATGGTGTTTAATGTGTAATGGTGTTTTCCTTGCTTGTCTTACTGGGTTGCTGGTATTGGTTAGGTTTACACCTGTATCTGATAGAGGTGATCGTGTTGCAGAGTGTGCAGATCTCCTCTGGGACACCCTTCAGTTTGAACTCCCTGCCCTTTGAACTGTCAGATGCCCTTAAAAGGGCAGTTCACCCAAAAATGTCCACTTGCCCAGAGTACTATCTACCCTTCCACATAGTTTCGCCGAGATGTGACTAATTTTCTAGTTTTGACTTTGACTTTTTTAGACGTTGTTCACCATGATACAAAGGACCTCTATGGACTCTTATTTTTCTGCTAATCAATGCCAAAAAAGGCAAAAAATATTACAATTATACAGTTACTCGGAAACATCTTCAGAACTGTGTCTGTGCAAGCAAAAGTTTCCACCTAGTGTTCAGGGACATTCCAGATAAATCTAGACTGTGGGCTTTTTTTTCAATACAATTCCCTTTTGTGAAGTTCCATAGAAATTTCATTCTAAAATTCTTTTCACAATGAAAAAGTAGAACAAAAATAAATGAAAAAAAATCTGAAAAATATAAGCAATCAACACAGAAGATGAAGCCAAAGGCGGAATCGATACCAGTCACGCCAAGATGGAGACTCAGCTGGCAGCCAGAATGTGTTTTTGAGGCCAAGTGCTTTGGCCAAGAGTAAGAGCACAAGTCCTGACCCAGACCCACAGAGAAAAAACTAAAAATGAACTGTAAAAAATATATATTTCTGAAGATTTTATTATATGTGTTCTCACAGCAGAACTGCTGAGCAGCCTCAATGTTAAAACTAGTTAGAAGACTATAAAAAAAGACTATTAAAAACGTCTTACAGCAGGAAAAAAGGAAACCTTAACAACTGACGCCATTTCTGGCTCTCACAAATGTTTCAAAGAAACAAAGGATAATTTTATCCACCACCACATTGATTTAAATTTGATTTTTTATGTCTCGTGTTCATAAAAACGCCAGATGACTGAATTAAACTAACGAGAGCTTAGCTGTGAAAGTGTGTGTGTGTGTATATGTATGTCATTATTCTTTATGTGTTGAAATGTATATAGATGAGGTAGATTGCTTCAGAAAGGGGCTCCTAAAATCAGTAAGGATATTTCCTGCACTGTGATGTCACTCGTGATGTCACGAGATTCAATGAAGTTACACATATGGCATCCATGTGGCCCAGGCGTGAGAACACCTGCCATGAGAACAGACTGGGTGGTATAGCCAAGATGTTCCAGGTTCAAACCCAGGCTACAGGAGACTACCACACACACACACACACACACACACACACACACACACACAGGGCTGTACAGACAAACTCTACACACACACAGGGCTGTACAGTTTAAATCCACACACACACACATACACACACACACACAGGGTCGTACAGACGAACTCCACACACACAGGGCCATACAGATGAACTCCACACACACACACACACACACACAGGGCCATACAGATGAACTCCACACACACACACACACACACACACACACACACACACACACACACAGGGCCATACAGATGAACTCCACACACACACACACAGGGCCATACAGATGAACTCCACACACACACACACACACACACACAGGGCCATACAGATGAACTCCACACACACACACACACACAGGGCCATACAGATGAACTCCACACACACACACACACACAGGGCCATACAGATGAACTCCACACACACACACACACACAGGGCCATACAGATGAACTCCACACACACACACACAGGGCCATACAGATGAACTCCACACACACACACACAGGGCCATACAGATGAACTCCACACACACACACACACACACAGGGCCATACAGATGAACTCCACACACACACACACAGGGCCATACAGATGAACTCCACACACACACACACACACAGGGCCATACAGATGAACTCCACACACACACACACACACACACACACAGGGCCATACAGATGAACTCCACACACACACACAGGGCTGTACAGATACAATCTGAGCTCTGTGTGGTCCACATAGTGGCCGTTCCAGCAGTCTACACTGTCAAGTTCTGCAGATATGTTCTCCTAGGGGACTTTATGTTGACTCATGCATAGCAACGCCCAGCGGCCGTCAGCAGAAGGTGTGTGGCGTTTCATGAGTGGGTCATTCTGTGAACATGGCGCTCAAAGGCCCAGAGGAGCTTCCACATGTCAGGATGTGCTGTGCTGCAGCGAGAACAGAAGCTTCGGTACGAGTCACAGAGGCCTGCGTCAGACCGACAGCTTCCCCGATTGGCCGTGGCGTGAGATAGAGGCCCTGATAAGCTCCTGAAAGGGGATGGGGGTAACAGGAGAGGCCTGAGTCCTGCCAAAAACAAGACTTCCACCCGGACCGAGTCACTGATGCTGGGCCGCTTATCTGAGCCTCCCTGAGTTGAGGGCGATTAGGGGCACCGTTTCGGGGAGGCTGACTCCCTCCTGCCCACTATGTGGGGCCGTGGGGGTACCCGATATCCACACGGGACCCAACCCCAGAAACACAGCCTGTCCTCAGCATTTCATCCCCCATCAGGGGCACCGCCGTAGCCTGCTGCTCCTGCACGGGGTGTAACAGTGCCAATGAAACACGGGGGAGGGGTGGAGGGGAGGGGAGGTGGAGTGGAGGGGTGGAGGGGAGGGGAGGTGGGGTGGAGGGGTGGAGGGGAGGGGAGGTGGGGTGGAGGGGCGGAGGGGAGGGGAGGTGGGGTGGAGGATGCAGGGGGAGGGGGGAGGTGAGGTGTATCAGTGTACCAGTGCTACATCCACATGGGGTACTGGACGGTGTTCTGTGTGGTGTGGCTGGGACCAGACCCTGCACCAATCTGCTCAATGTGGCTGGAGCAGTATGAACTGTGCACTCCAGCAGTTCATACTGGGGCGGCCTGTAGCATAGTGGTTAAGGTAAATGACTGGGGCGGCCTGTAGCGTAGTGGTTAAGGTAAATGACCAGGACATGCAAGGTTGGTGGTTCTAATCCCGGTGTAGCCACAATAAGATCCGCACAGCCGTTGGGCCCTTGAGCAAGGCCCTTAACCCCATTGCTCCAGGGGAAGATTGTCTCCTGCTTAGTCTAATCAACTGTACAGCGCTGGATAAGAGCGTCTGCCAAATGCCAATAATGTAATGTAAATGTAAATGAACTGTGTGTGTGTGTGTGTGTTTGTGTGTGTGTGTGTGTGTGTGTGTGTCTGTGCGTTAGCAGTAGCATCACCCAGGGAGGGTCAAAATCAGTCAGGCTGCAGCGAGTCACTGAACACTGAAACAATCCATGTCACTAACTGGGGATATTTCACATTTCTCTGGTGCAAGGGACTCTATTATAGAAACAAATTAACTGGAGGCACACCCTAATTAATTTATTTCACATTCGCCTCTTCTATTGTCTGTACCTATAAATAACCCCTAATTTATGTTCATCAAGCTTTTCATTATTTATGATAAAGCTAAAGACATAGCAATATTGCAATTGACCAGTTCAAACGTCTCTATACTCAACATGGTTTGACCAGCTGAGGCTAAGTTTTAAAACACCTGGCAGCTGGTCATTTCAAGCTGGTCCTAGCTCCAGGGCTATGGAGGAGTGAATTACCTTCAGTATGCAGAGTGCTGAAGGGTCCCCACAGGGACACGGACTAGCTGGACTTAGTCCTTTACTTCACATCTTTTCAGAAGTGCAAATTCTCACTGAACAGCCGGTTTCGTTCTCAAATAACATATAACAGACTTCTGCCAAGATGCATCAAGTCCAGATTTACAGTTCAGTCAGTGCTGCATGATTGAGCTCAGCTGAAGCAAAAACCACCTTCCATGAAACAAGCAACTTCAACAAAGAAATATTATAATACAATACAGTATCTTACTTATCAAAAATGTTCATACACATTTCAGATTTTAGTGCTACAGTGCAAAATGATTCAATAGTTCCAGATACTTCACAGAACAGTCATGAGTTTCAACTTTAGTCACAGTGAAGAAATGTTCTTAAAACTGATCTGTTAGTTTAGCAATACATGCGAGTGGGTGTTGGTGTTACAATAGAATGTCAGAAAAATTTCCTCAAACCACCAGAATGTAGTAATGCTTTTAACTTGATGAAAGCCAGCAGGGTTGAGAGAGAAACCAGAAATGTGCATGCTCCTGAATGCCTGTTTGTTAAAACATAAAAATTAATAACTTGTATGGAGACAGATCTGATATTTTTTCATTTTGTTCCCGTTCTTATAAACGTTAGAAAATGTACCAGCAAATACAGTTCATTTCCCACAAG
The DNA here is from genome assembly GCF_963514075.1 of Conger conger. Classification (NCBI taxonomy): domain Eukaryota; kingdom Metazoa; phylum Chordata; class Actinopteri; order Anguilliformes; family Congridae; genus Conger; species Conger conger. Next base: position 36,966,651 of record NC_083776.1, read on the forward strand.
ACCATGTGGAAGACTATTGCCGTGGCGATGTTATGCAGTGGGGTACATTAGCAACACTCTCCTGCATTCATCCATATTACAGTGTTGTGCCCAAAATGATCCACTGGTGACTCTTGAGAAAATGTAAGCCACTGTTTTAGTAGCAGGTATATTACAAAGCATTTAGCAGATGCTCTTATCCAGAGCAACGTACAACCAAGTGATATGGTATATATAGGCCCTCCTATACATATAATTTACATATAAATAAATTAACCTATATTTCCATTTCAACAATGTTTGTCTTTTACTGTCTTAAAGTCTAACTTATTTGTTTTATCTGGACTTTTCTGTGTAGTTAAGATTACAGAGTACAGAAAGATAATTTCATAACGTGAAATGCACTACTAGTGTACGTGCATTTTATATAAACTAGAGTCTGACTGCAGTTGAAACTGCTGACTGTATGTGGTGTGGACAAACTAAACAAAATTACACCATAGAATGTCAATACATCCTTAACTATATAAGAAAATAAACCTGCAGGAATCCATTGCTAATTAAACGTGTAAGTACTGAGTAATAACCACCCCTGTCAATAATGGAAAGAAATCTTACTGTCTGTAATTATTTTAGGCCAATAATAATAGCAATAATAATAATACAAAAGTAATTACAAAAGTTCCACCAAGAATTATTCAATTAAATGATTTACATGTACAAAATAAATTAGATCACTTTAATATTTGTGTGGTGCAAACTCAGAATATAAAAACACTCATTACTCCTTCTCTCCCAGTACCAGAAAAGAAAAAGTTAAATGGGTACAAAAACCTCTCACTTGTGCTAAAAAGCAGAGGTCTAGGTCGGATGTAATTAAAGCAGGAATCCCATCTTCCTGTGGCCACATTTCAGGACCACCAGGGCCTTTGGAAAGTCTAATTAAATGTTATTAAGCTACTCTGGTTTTCTAATTAAAAAAGAGGAACATGCTTCCTGGTAAATTAAACACATTTGATATTTCCTGCTCTATAACACTGTTCATTAATTCAGTCTAACTGCACACCACTCAGTGCTAACGATAAGCAGAGTGATCGGCCAGGGCTGCCACAGCTGAACGGGGAAACTCTGCTACATATATTCTGCTGTATGTCTACCACTCAAAATGAAAAAAAAAAGTTCTATGTTCTTTTTTTTCATTTTCCTTGGCTTCCTGTTCTAGACAAGAGTTGCAAATAGGAAGTACTGTTTTACTTGGACAACACATTTTTAACATCTAATTTCTCAGCGGTACTCTTTGAACAAGAACAGGGCCTTGCAATTAGCTCAGCACTTTTGGGAAAATCAAAAGCAAACGATGGAAAGAACCTTGCCTGAGGTCATTCATCGTGATGTGAGGAACAAAACTGAATTATTGACATGAGAAGAACTCAAAGCAAAAAACAGGACGGGGAATGAAAGGAACTATAGAATGTGTTATTTTGAATTGCTCTGAAACAGAACGCAACGTATTTCCAAGCTTGATAAAAACGTAATTGCGTTAAACCACGATCAGAACACATTTCCACTCTTGCAGCCTGTGTGTAATTACATACTGTGGTACTCCAGTCTCATAAATGTGGTATTTTCTTAACATTTCATAATAACATCAGTGAGGAAACTTTTAAATTAAAAACAATTAAAACAATCCCATGGTTTATAAACATCATCCAGTGTTAGAATTGAGGGTTAACATTAGCAGAAAGAAAACATAGGTCAGAAGAAAATTCTGTGTATATGCTAGCAGTGTGTGCTAATGCTTATAGCTGATAATGGTGTGCTAATGCCTATAGCCTATAGTCGTGTGTGCTAATGCCTATAGCCTATAGTCGTGTGTGCTAATGCCTATAGCCTATAGGAGTGTGTGCTAATGCCTATAGCCTATAGGAGTGTGTGCTAATGTGTAGAGCTTTCCTTGTATATGTGCTCCATTATCAGCACCTGTGCAGTTTACAGACAGCACCTGTGATAATGGATTACAGACACACATGTGACACCGAGCTGCTTTCAGCCAGTCATGACATCACGTATGTCTGGGGTATCCTCACACCACCTCAGGACATCACTTTCATGAAGAACCTGTGGAGTAAATCTGCCAGCTGTGTGCAGTTAGAAAACAACCCGGATTAATTAAACATGGAGCATCTGCTTTAAGGCAACACATGCAGGGTTTCTGGGTCTCAGCCCTGAATCTGCGAGAGTGAACAACTGAAAGAGAGGGTGAAAGGGAAAAAGAGGGAGACGGAGAGCAAGAGAGAGAGGAATGCAGACAGTTCTCCTGGCATGACTATACTGCCACCTACAGGGTAGTTTGAGACAGCATGGAGCTCCTCACAAATGTTTTAAAACATACATTCATTCATTCAAACTTTTATTTCAGACTCAAAGTCCAGATAAAAGACAAGACATAACATACAACAAATTACAAGAGATCATAGTTTAAAATGTATATTATTAATACTTTACAAGGCTTACTAGCTTGGAGGAAAGGTACAATTCTGTTGTGTTTGATTGGCCTCCATGTTAGTGAAGACTGTTTGATTGGCCTCCATGTTAGTGAAGGCTGTTTGATTGGCATCCATGTTAATGAAGGCTGTGTTTGATTGGTGTCCATGTTAGTGAAGGCTGTTTGATTGGCGTCCATGTTAATGAGGGCTGTGTTTGATTGGCCTCCATGTTATTGAAGGCTGTTTGATTGGCGTCCATGTTAGTGAAGACTGTTTGATTGGCGTCCAAGTTAGTGAAGGCTGTTTTCCAGGGGAAACTCACAGAAACAGGGCAGCCTGGAAGCATTCATCAGTGTTCACACTACACACCCTATATTTCTGTATTATTATGTTCATTGCCATTTCACCGAGAATCTGTCTGTACTTTGAAAAGAGATGTTGATACCTAATTGTTTATTAAGAAAAAAAAGTTTCAAAAGTTAGATACCCTGTCACTAGAAATAAATAAGTAGAAAAGACAGCATTTACTTTGCAGAGACCAAGCTCTTATCGAATACCATGGTTACCCTTAAAACTATGTTGGTAAATACCTGATCTGGAATGATGTGAAGCATCTAAAAGTTTTTGTAATCAAAAGATGCAGTATTCAGGGTGTGAGTGATTTGCCTCTGCGGGCATTTCAAATGTGAAACAAGGTACAGCACACAAACATTCCACACAGCCGACAGAATGACCGGAATCCGTCAGAGGTCATCCTTTCAATGAACTGCTTCTAAAGCTCCTTTTCAGGTTCATATTTGCAGCCCAAATAAAGGTCTTTCAGCATGGCACCAGAGAGCACAGAGATGGCCAGTAGACCAGACTGTTTAAGGCCGGCCAGGATGTATAGTGCAGGTCCACTATTTATGAAGCCCAGAGAACAGGAACACATTTAGGGTTCACAGTCATGTGCGAGAACCGCTAGCTTCTGTGGCTGAACGGAGCGCTGTCATGTTTGGAGCCAACACTGACAGAAAGAGGGTGGAAAAGGGATGGATCAGCAGAATGAAAGAGAATGAACAGCTCATAATCACGTGAGTACACTAGTTTGTCCCGTTCTCCTCTTCAGCACAGGACACAGAAGAGCCGACTCTCAGTCTCCCATATAGCCGCACCGCCAACACCAACCAATCCCAGAAATTCCCACAATTGCCAGGCTTCTTCTTTTACACCGCCTGTGGCTTTCCAGAAGAGGTGGTTTCAACATCACAATATCCAGGCATGCCAATTCACCACAAAAAACGATCTAGGGATTGATATGGTATGAAATAAATGTATGAAAGGATCTCCACACGGTCACAAAGAGTTGTTTGGTGAAGGGATTAAGTCTTTTAGATCTCAACATTATGTGGGGAAGTGCTCTGGCAGACAGCCTATGGCATTTCACAGGTTTAATATGTTTAAATAAAACATTGGACTCATTTCCTGTTCATACTCTTTGGTTGAAATATTTATTTGGATAAAAATGCCCTGCTGCAGTGGCAATCGAAAACAGTTTTTAGGGGATATGTGCGGATTGATGATTGGAGAATGAACCTTCATGAAACCACAAACAGGAGCAACCATATGCAGATTTCAGCCAATCAACTGATTGAAAAATAAGTTAATTAATATTATCACTCCCAAACCGTGAAGCTTTGGTCCTCCATTGTTGTTACAGGACTGGGAAGGTTGGTGGTTTAAGCCCCGGTGTTGCCACGATAAGATCCACACAGCTGATGGGCTCTTGAGCAAGGCCCGTAAACCTACTTCATCATTCATTCCACAAAGGCATTTGATTGCAGTGCTTTCACACAGCCAGTCCGTGGATGATTTTAGAGTCACTAAGACAGTTAATAAAAATTAGTTGATAGACGGGGTTAAGTGACCAATATTCACTCACACACGTCAAATATAAATGACCATTTCCATTGGAATAATTTTCATTATTCGAGAAACAACATTCAACATTCAACATTCAACCTCAAATAAAAAACAGCTACATGACTTTCAACTAAGAGAGAAAGTCAGGGTCCTTTTCTGACTCCCTCTTTTTAAGTGATGAATGAATTCCCCTTATATCGAAGCAGTATTCTTCATTTTTATCTTTTAAACCACACATGGGTAGACACGGTTGGGTTTGGAAGGATGCCAAGCAGATCACAGCATCTTCCTCCAGACGCTCTGTCCCAGAGCTGCGTGTTTACCAGCAGTGTGCATTCTAAAATCAGGCTACAGCTTGCTTCAGCCTGGGAGCTGGTTAAGCCTCATACTGAAGTACTGTAGCTTCCTTCAGTTTAAGTGTCCAGCAGCCCATCAGAATCAAAACCCTGACAAGAAAATGTTTATTGCGGCAAAGTAGTCTAAATACATTTTTATTCTGTAATAGACACATAGGGCCAGTTTCAGAGATGCAGATTAAGTTTAGTCCTGGAATAGTCTTGTTTAAAAATGCATTTAATCTACGACCAGGCTTAATCAGCGTCTCCGATACAGGCCCATAATGTAAGATAATGGTCGTACAATTATATATTACAAGTTATTCATGAATAACTTTTATAATATCAATTTAAATATGCAATTAGAACTATGTCTATCCATACAAATTTTATTGAATGCTGGCTTGATGCTAAAAGCCACAAATGATACATTTAAAATAATCTAAACTCAGGGTTTTCAGCAGATTGTGGTCAGTTCATTGGCACTGATTTGAGACCCGTTTATGAAGCAGAGTGGTTCAGAGTGGATTCCTGCCTGGCTGTGGTAGGTGGGTGAGAGTAACGCTGGTGGGGGGTTGTGTCTGAAAGCATACATGCCCTAGTGTAGGGGTTCCTGGGTGTTTGTGTCTGAAAGCAGGGACACATGCCCTAGTGTAGGGGTTCCTGGGGGTTTATGTCTGAAAGCAGGGCATGCCCTAGTGTAGGGGTTCCTGGGGGGTTGTGTCTGAAAGCAGGGACACATGCCCTAGTGTAGGGGTTCCTGGGGGTTTGTGTCTGAAAGCAGGGCATGCCCTAGTGTAGGGGTTCCTGGGGGTTGTGTCTGAAAGCAGGGCATGTCCTAGTGTAGGGGTTCCTGGGGGTTTGTGTCTGAAAGCAGGGCATGCCCTAGTGTAGGGGTTCCTGGGGGTTGTGTCTGAAAGCAGGGCATGTCCTAGTGTAGGGGTTCCTGGGGGTTGTGTCTGAAAGCAGGGCATGTCCTAGTGTAGGGGTTCCTGGGGGTTTGTGTCTGAAAGCAGGGCATGCCCTAGTGTAGGGGTTCCTGGGGGTTGTGTCTGAAAGCAGGGCATGTCCTAGTGTAGGGGTTCCTGGGGGGTTGTGTCTTAAAGCAGGGGGAATCCATTTTACTGCTGGGCCCTGGACACGATGGCTTTTGAAAATAAACAGTGAAGCAGACGGCTCCATGTGTCACTCACAAAGACTTCTACACTGGCAGCTGAGCCCAGCTCTATAAACACACACACCCTGAGCTATGGAAAAAAGACACACATAAACACACACATACAGACTAAAGGGCACACACCCAACCAGCACATACACATACGCACACACACGCGCACGCGCACGCGCATATGGGTCAATGAGATGAATCCATTTGAGTTCCGAAACACATTGACGATACTATTTTTTTTTCATTAAAAATCCATGAAAAAGCTGTATTCCAAAGCATGCACGCATGACTCCGCTATATTTCGCCAAACCAACAAAACCATTTCCACAATACTATATTGGTGAATTCGCTTTATAATGAGCACATTTTCACAGGCATTTTTGATTGTCAAATTAGAGTGTGAGTAAGACGCTTTCAAGGCAACAGCTTCTACTGAAAGGTAACCATTTATTTCACTCCACTACAAAAATTATTGTAATTTGTGAACTATGATACAGGCTCAAAATATACATAATATACAATATGAAAAATGGGTATGGTACAATCAGTTTACAGTGTAAATAGAATCCTATCAAACACAGAGAAATCATTTAAAGAGCCAGGAAGGCGAGCATTCAGAAACATTTGCTCCTTTTACAATAACATATGTTGAGAAACTATTTAGAGATCTTAGTCATCGCTCCAATAATACTGATGCTAAATTGTGATTTGTTGGGAGTCTGGAGTAATCTGTTGTTAATATTTGCAACCACCTGAAGCAAAGAAAGATTCTGTTTCTGCTGACTGACTGGCGACTACATTCAAAACCTGCATTTATAGCTTTTCCATTGACAATAAGCTGAAGAGATTTTTCAAGAGCAAAAACTCTCAACTTCAGTTAAATATTTCTCCAAGAAATTTAACATTTTACTTAAACCCAAGATGCATTTTTGAACAATTAACTGATACATCTGTACTATAGTGTTCATTATCATACATCAAAGTCATTTTAGTGCAAAAGATTTAAGGCCGACAATTGCAGTATTGCTTACATTTTTGCAGGAATTAATATTGATAAGATTTACGCAGTAATCAAGGATTTAAAAGCTTATCAAAATATAAATAATTTAAATGTTGTGCCAATAGGGAATGGTAGGTACAGCACATGTATTTGTGTTGGGAGTAATTGTAGACAGAATGTGACAGGCTTTTTTGGCTTTGAAGCAGAAAACATCAGACATTAAAATGATCATAAGACCTCTTACTGCATCTATTTGGAACCAACTCAACTCTCCTAAAGCCCAGCAAATGGCATCAGTGACGCGCTTCTCTAACAGAGTGCAAGTGCAAACAACTGAAATGGTCAAATATCTCTATTACAGGAAGTTCGTTTAGTACAGTCAAACCACTACAGTCCGCCAGCTTAACTATTATTTTAACCATCAAACCGAATGATGTCTCCACAGCGTCTTTGATGGGGTGAGGAAGACGCTGTGTCTTATGTGACGCTCCTGCGTCTCTCAGCCAATGAAACGGCCCTTTATTTAAAGTGCAGTGAGGCTGCCAGGAGAGCAACCAGACAGAGCCACAATCAGCCATTTCACATCACCTCACCTCCACAGAACAGCCAGCCTACTGCTGCTTCAACCCCTGCAGAATCCCAATGTAAACGAGCTGTGTGTGTCTGTGTCTGTGTCTGTGTCTGTGTCCAGAGCAGTGTGTCCGTTGGACTTGCGTCAATCAGCCCTGATCCAGGAGGGCCACAGAGTCTTCTGGGCTTTGTAGTTTCCTTTGGTTGTTTTTTAGTTTCCTTTCAATCAGCACACAGTTTAGGCCTTAGAAACAAGGTGATCGCCAATTTCTGACTTAAATTAAGCACTTAAGGGCAGGAACAAATCAGAAAGCAACAAACATAGTGGCCCTCCAGGATTTGAGTTTGAGATCCCTACTCTAGAGTATCCTAAGGTGTAGTGTCCCTTAGCAATACTGCCCCTGGGTTTATTTTCAAAGATGGATATTTCCCCAAGAGACAGCAGCTCAGAAACACAGAGGAGATAAATAACTTTCAGGGGCGGGGTCATGCCAGGAGGGGCGTGGTCATGCCGGGAGGGGCGAGAATCATGTCAGGAGGGGCGGGATCATGCCGGGAGGGGCAGGGTTGCAATGAGATGAGCGGGGTCACAATGGGAGGGGCGGGGTCACTCTGAATGAAAGCTTGCTTACAGAAGGCACGTTAAATGGGGCTTGGGGAGGGGCCAGGTGACTGGGGGGAGACAGAGGACACCATATTATTTGGTATAACAGCCCAGGAACTGAAAATCAGGCTTTCATTAGGTCACCCACCAAGTTTCCATCACAGACCCATGTACCTACACATCATCTAGAGTTCCAAAGAGAGTTCCAGGAGCTGTGGGGCTCGTGTCAGTGCTATGGTCAGTGTGGGTCTGTGTCCCTCATACTCCCTGTCAGTGCTGCAGTCAGTGTGGGTCTGTGTCCCTCATACTCCCTGTCAGTGCTGCAGTCAGTGTAGGTCTGCGTCTCTCATACTCCCTGTCAGTGCTGCAGTCAGTGCGGGTCTGTGTCCCTCATACTCCCTGTCAGTGCTGCGGTCAGTGTGGGTCTGTGTCCCTCATACTCCCTGTCAGTGCTGCGGTCAGTGTGGGTCTGTGTCCCTCATACTCCCTGTCTGTGCTGCGGTCAGTGTAGGTCTGCGTCCCTCATACTACGTCAGTGCTGCGGTCAGTGTAGGTCTGTGTCTCTCATACTCCCTGTCAGTGCTGCGATCAGTGTAGGTCTGTGTCTCTCATACTACGTCAGTGCTGCGGTCAGTGTAGGTCTGTGTCTCTCATACTCCCTGTCAGTGCTGCGATCAGTGTAGGTCTGTGTCTCTCATACTCCCTGTCAGTGCTGGAGGTCAGTGTGGGTCTGTGTCTCTCATACTCCCTGTCAGTGCTGGAGGTCAGTGTGGGTCTGTCTCTCTCATACTCCCTGTCAGTGCTGGAGGTCAGTGTGGGTCTGTGTCTCTCATACTCCCTGTCAGTGCTGGAGGTCAGTGTGGGTCTGTGTCTCTCATACTCCCTGTCAGTGCTGGAGGTCAGTGTGGATATGCGTCTCTCATACTCCTGGCCAGTACTGTGGGTCTGTGTCTCATGTCCTGGAGGAGAAGTTGATGCTGGAGAGCATTTTCTGGATCTTCTCCTCATTCTTCAGGATGTTGGACTTGACGGCGCAGATCTTGTCCTGCTGGTCTTTAATGAGCTGCTCCAGCTCCACCAATTCAGCCTTCAGGGGCTCCACTGCAGCATCCGTTACCCTGCCAAAACACCAGCACCATCATGACCATCAACACCACCATCAACACCAGCACCATCACCATCACCATAATCATCACCACCACCACCACCACCATCATCACCATAATCATCATCATCACCACCACCATCATCATCATCATCATCATCATCATCATCACCACCACCACCACCACCACCATCATCATCATCATCATCATCATCATCACCACCATCATCATCATCATCATCGTCATCATCACCATCACCACCACCACCATCATCATCATCATGACCATCAACACCAGCACCACCATCACCATAATCATCATCACCATCATCATCATGACCATCAACACCACCACCACCACCACCACCATAATCATCATCATCATCATCATGACCATCAACACCAGCACCACCATCACCATAATCATCATCACCATCATGACCATCAACACCAGAACCACCATCATCATCATCACCACCACCATCATCATCATCATCATCATGACCATCAACACCACCACCATCATCATCATGACCATCACCACCACCATCTTCATCATCATGACCATCACCACCACTATCATCATCATCATGACCATCACCACCACCATCATCATCATCATCATGACCATCAACACCAGCACCACCATCACCATAATCATCATCACCATCACCACCACCACCATCATCATCATCATCATGACCATCACCACCACCACCATCATCATCATCATCATCATGACCATCAACACCAGCACCACCATCACCATAATCATCATCACCATCATGAGTGGCGTGTACCTCTGCTCCTGCAGCAGAGCCTGTGCGTGCTCCTGGTTCTCGCGTCTCCAGGTCTGCAGCTCGTTCTGCATGGAGTCCATGTCCTCCTGGATGTAGTCCATGATCTTCCCCAGGGGCAACGCGCTGCGGCACACCGTCTGGATGGAGGAGCGCAGCCGGTCCATCTCCCGCGACACCAGCTCCCTCTCCTTCCGCTGAGCCGCCTCCGACACCACAGAGCGGCCCTGCAGAGAGAGAGCAGCCTCTTACAGTACAGCCCTTCTGTACCACACCCCTGGGCATGGACAGCACTGAGTGAGCCACTTACACCATAAACAGAGCGGCCCCAGACCTGCCCCAGAGCGGCCCCAGAGCGACCCCTGACCTGCCCCAGACCTGCCCCAGACCTGCCCCAGAGCAACCCCAGAGCGACCCCAGACCTGCCCCAGAGCAGCACATATGCATAACAAGTATAAGACCCAAAAGAGTAACGTGTAGATGAAGGGAGCAGAGCAGTGTGGCTGCTCCCCCTCAGACTTCAATAACAAACTGTGCTTGTGCCGCCAATGCAGGCAGCGCCTGGGAATGCCACGCTCCAGAAACACACACACCCGCCATTCCCCGAAAGCTGCACAAACACATCAGGGTGATGTGGGCATTCGTACATATGACTTAGGAATGGAGAGGTTTGGGAGAAACCCTGTGGTCTTGTGGCTTCCCTTCAGGGCTGGCTTGCTGATTTGTGGGTATCAGGGAGGAGGTGACAAATGGGACACTGGACCTTCTGGGAAAGGTGGCTAACTGCTTACAGAAAGCTGAGCAGAATTTCTGAAACGCCACCTGTTCACTGCCATTACAGCGAGGCAGATTGAGCTATACACTGGCCGCCCACGGTGTGTCATACCACAAAAACAGGCCCAGAAAGTATAGGCTGGTCAGCACGCTACCTTACTGCACACACAGCACAGAGCTAGGCTAGCACGCTGCCTTACTGCACACACAGCACAGAGCTAGGCTAGCACGCTACCTTACTGCATACAGAGCACAGAGCAAGGCTAGCACGCTACCTTACTGCACACACAGCACAAAGCTAGGCTAGCACGCTACCTTACTGCATACAGAGCACAGAGCAAGGCTAGCACGCTACCTTACTGAATACAGAGCACAGCGCTAGGCTAGCACGCTACCTTACTGCATACAGAGCACAGAGCAAGGCTAGCACGCTACCTTACTGCATACAGAGCACAGAGCAAGGCTAACACGCTACCTCACTGACACTCAAACACAGTGCTATGCCCTGTACCCCACCCCTGGCCGCTGAGGGACTCACACATGCAGGATTCATATTGCAGACGGACATTAAAATGACACTATTCATTGCCAATAACACAATTTTTATTCTTCCCCCTCATCTTATGTAGATTTTTAACTATGCACAAAGCTTAACCCAGGATTACTGTTATCTACATCTTTTTCAATTTCACAATTTAGAGAACAAAAACATGAATATTTTTCAAATTAAATGCATTTCATGCAGGAGGAGAGGAGGGACAGAGGCTGAGACCAGTTTGGAGAGCACTGCAGAGAAAGGGAGCCCAGTTTGTGTGTGTGTGTGTGTGTGTGTGTGTGTGGAGCCCCGGAGAGGGAAACGTGGAATGGTTCAAGGAGAGTCGCTAATATGATTTCTGCATTGCACATTGTTAAATAAATTGTATTCATTTTAACCTGCATCCTTATTGACTCACACCAACAGTCCTAACAGACATTGATAACCTAGGATACCTGCACCCTGTAGTCACTCGCCTATATACGAGTGCCGTCACAAGATACGTAATTGTGTCATCGTAGGCTATACAGGCCAGGGGCTCGTCGGCGTCTGTACAGATGGATAATGAGCGCATAGAGCCTGTTAGGACAGAGTTAAACTTATCTTTTGGAGTCAGATAAACAAGAAAACATCAAATTAATCCTGTTCCAGTAGCGCCTGGTAAGACTACACGTTTCCTTCACCTCTCAGATACTTTCACTTTTTGTTGTATTTGAGGGGTTCCTACAAGAGCAAAGTATTAGTATAGTGTTCCTAATAAAATACTGTGGATATATTTATTCTGCAAGAGAAAAGACATGCACTGCGGACCCAGGCCAGAGCCCTGCTTTCGTCCCTGCTGGGAGTCAGAGACACAGCCGTGGGGTCAGAGGTCAGGGGTCAGAGGCTGTGCGTGGCGGTAGCGGCTTCCTGCGGAGCAGGATCCAGACGGACGAGGCTTCACTTGGCGGCGAGACGTGGGCTAGGCTGGGACAGGGGCCTGTGTTTATTTTCCAGCCTGTCCCGTGGAGGGCATTCTGCGTTCGGTCAGGTGACGGTTTATTTACGCCCGCTAGCCTTCTCCACGGCTAACTACAGCACATTACAGAGGAAGACCGAGGTGAAGGGGAAAACTCCTCTAAAGAAAACGCAGCTGTTATCGAGCTCCCAACTCATCCAAACAGAAACAGCCTTCCGAGAAATGGCTTGCAACAATATACAAGTGATCCGGGGGTCAGAGCAAAGGTCATCCCTAAACACACAGAAAATACTACAGTCTCTCACAGAGGGGCCTACAATGGTTACATCCTGGAGACCATACAACTGCTGCTCTTACACACACCATAGAGATCATACAACTGCTGCTCTAACACACACCATAGAGATCATACAACTGCTGCTCTTACGCACACCATAGAGACCATTCAACTGCTGCTCTAACACACACAAACACACACCATAGAGACCATTGAACTGCTGCTCTGTGGCTGGAGAGAGTCACAGCGCTCTGAGACAGAGGGGAGAGAGTCACAGCGCTCTGAGACAGAGGGAAGAGTCACAGAGACAGAGGGGGGAGAGTCACAGCACTCTTGAGACAGAGGGGAGAGTCACAGCTCTCTGAGACAGAGGGGAGAGAGTCACAGCGCTCTGAGACAGAGGGGAGAGAGTCACAGCTCTCTGAGACAGAGGGGAGAGAGTCACAGCTCTCTGAGACAGAGGTGAGAGAGTCACAGCTCTCTGAGACAGAGGGGAGAGTCACAGAGACAGAGGGGGGAGAGTCACAGCACTCTTGAGACAGAGGGGAGAGTCACAGCTCTCTGAGACAGAGGGGAGAGAGTCACAGCGCTCTGAGACAGAGGGGAGAGAGTCACAGCGCTCTGAGACAGAGGGGAGAGAGTCACAGCGCTCTGAGACAGAGGGGAGAGAGTCACAGCGCTCTGAGACAGAGGGGAGAGAGTCACAGCGCTCTGAGACAGAGGGGAGAGAGTCACAGCGCTCTGAGACAGAGGGGAGAGAGTCACAGCGCTCTGAGAAAGAGGGGAGAGAGTCACAGCTCTCTGAGACAGAGGGGAGAGAGTCACAGCGCTCTGAGACAGAGGGGAGAGAGTCACAGCGCTCTGAGACAGAGGTGAGAGAGTCACAGTTCTCTGAGACAGAGGGGAGAGTCACAGAGACAGAGGGGGGAGAGTCACAGCACTCTTGAGACAGAGGGGAGAGAGTCACAGACAGAGGGGAGAGAGTCACAGCACTCTGAGACAGAGGGGAGAGAGTCACAGAGACAGAGGGGAGAGAGTCACAGCTCTCTGAGACAGAGGGGAGAGTCACAGAGACAGAGGGGGGAGAGTCACAGCACTCTTGAGACAGAGGGGAGAGTCACAGCTCTCTGAGACAGAGGGGAGAGAGTCACAGCGCTCTGAGACAGAGGGGAGAGAGTCACAGCGCTCTGAGACAGAGGGGAGAGAGTCACAGCGCTCTGAGACAGAGGGGAGAGAGTCACAGCGCTCTGAGACAGAGGGGAGAGAGTCACAGCGCTCTGAGACAGAGGGGAGAGAGTCACAGCGCTCTGAGACAGAGGGGAGAGAGTCACAGCGCTCTGAGACAGAGGGGAGAGAGTCACAGCGCTCTGAGACAGAGGGGAGAGAGTCACAGCGCTCTGAGAAAGAGGGGAGAGAGTCACAGCTCTCTGAGACAGAGGGGAGAGAGTCACAGCGCTCTGAGACAGAGGGGAGAGAGTCACAGCGCTCTGAGACAGAGGTGAGAGAGTCACAGTTCTCTGAGACAGAGGGGAGAGTCACAGAGACAGAGGGGGGAGAGTCACAGCACTCTTGAGACAGAGGGGAGAGAGTCACAGACAGAGGGGAGAGAGTCACAGCACTCTGAGACAGAGGGGAGAGAGTCACAGAGACAGAGGGGAGAGAGTCACAGCACTCTGAGAAAGAGGGAAGAGAGTCACAGAGACAGAGGGGAGAGAGTCACAGCGCTCTGAGACAGAGGGGAGAGAGTCACATCACTCTGAGACAGAGGGGAGAGAGTCACAGCGCTCTGAGACAGAGGGGAGAGAGTCACAGCGCTCTGAGACAGAGGGGAGAGAGTCACAGCGCTCTGAGACAGAGGGGAGAGAGTCACAGCGCTCTGAGACAGAGGGGAGAGAGTCACAGCGCTCTGAGACAGAGGGGGGAGAGTCACAGCGCTCTGAGACAGAGGGGAGAGAGTCACAGCGCTCTGAGACAGAGGGGAGAGAGTCACAGCGCTCTGAGACAGAGGGGAGAGAGTCACAGCGCTCTGAGACAGAGGGAAGAGAGTCACAGCGCTCTGAGACAGAGGGGAGAGAGTCACAGCGCTCTGAGACAGAGGGGAGAGAGTCACAGCGCTCTGAGACAGAGGGGAGAGAGTCACAGCACTCTGAGACAGAGGGGAGAGAGTCACAGACAGACGGGAGAGAGTCACAGCGCTCTGAGACAGAGGGGAGAGAGTCACAGACAGACGGGAGAGAGTCACAGCACTCTGGCGGGATGGGATGAGAGTCACAGTACTATGGCGGGATGGGGTGAGGGTTTGGGATTTCTGCATGAACGATGCTGGAACAGCGTTTGTCAGAGAGAGACTGGTGCGGGACAGCTGGGCGGACCACCCAAAGCCCTCGCATACCGCCAACCCACTGACCACAGCAGTGCAAACTGAGGCACTAACCAAACACAGAGCGCAGACCCATGCAGGGAAACACACTCAGAGACAGAAGAGCTAACAAAGCTAACCTACTGTTAAAATGGAGGAAATGCCCAGAGACAGAAGCAGTTCTGTATCAGGGCAGGGTTATCTGCCATTGCGTGCAGAATAAGGACAACTTGCAGTGAAGAACAGAACAGCTCGCAGTGAAGAACAGAACAGCTCACAGTGAAGAACAGAACAGCTCACAGTGAAGAACAGCTCGCAGTGAAGAACAGAACAGCTCACAGTGAAGAACAGAACAGCTCACAGTGAAGAACAGAACAGCTCGCAGTGAAGAACAGAACAGCTCGCAGTGAAGAACAGAACAGCTCGCAGTGAAGAACAGAACAGCTCGCAGTGAAGAACAGCTCACAGTGAAGAACAGAACAGCTCGCAGTGAAGAACAGAACAGCTCACAGTGAAGAACAGCTCAGTGAAGAACAGAACAGTTTGCAGTGAAGAACAGCTCACAGTGAAGAACAGAACAGCTCGCAGTGAAGAACAGAACAGCTCGCAGTGAAGAACAGAACAGCTCACAGTGAAGAACAGAACAGCTCGCAGTTAAGAACAGAACAGCTCGCAGTGAAGAACAGAACAGCTCTCAGTGAAGAACAGCTCGCAGTGGCTGAGCCAGAGAAAAGCATGTCACAGGGGCCTCCACATCAACCTTCTACAGAAGAGATTTCCACAGAAATTAGTGAGAAAGATATAATGAGAAATGCCTTTGGAGCCATTTCAGTCTGGCAGGGCGAAATGAGGAACAGATTGGGTATGTTGATCATAACTCCATTTCTGTTGATAAAAAGGTATGCACTCGCAAGACCACGGCCGTCACGCCACGGAACAAAGCACCAGCTGATAAAACACCAAAATACATAAACAAAATTAAGCCATTTTAAAACGTGGCAGCTTTGTGCTTTTGTGGCTCAGGAATGTGTCTCTGGCTGATGTGGCAAGCGCGATGAGGAGGAACAAGTCTCAGTGCAGCGGGGCTGTGTGTGGTTTCTGCAGTCCAGAGAGGGGGGTCACATCTCTGTCGGCAGACCCACCATTACACTTATACGCCCCATTACCAAAGCCGCTTTGCTTAGCCAACAGACTGCATGCCTTTGGCTCGCCCTAGACTTTTAAACACCAAATACATGAAAACACACATCCCTCAGGTATTACATTTCCAAGAAGAAAGCTGAGCGCAGTGAGTGTGGGCAGTTGTGAAAGGCCAGGTCTGATTCTCTGTCTGAATGCGCTTATACTGGCACAACAGTGCCATCTAGTGACGAGCAGAGAACAACATGGGCTGAGGTGTTTCAGTGTGGTTGCACAGTACCTGTTCTTTCGACTTTGGTGAGGACGGTGAAGTTTCATAGTTCTTCTTGGTCTCCAGAATCTTTTTTACCAGCCCACCTGGAAAATTAGCACAAAATGGCCGATACATTTTTTAAGGCTAATAAAATTGCTAGCCTTCCAAATAGAAGATTTTGGCCACAGCTACAATTAGACTGCCAATGCTTTCAAATTCAGTAAATAAAAAAAAAATAAAAAAAAACTGAATGATGTTAAATGGCAGTAGGGGAGAGTGTATTTTGGCCACTGGAGAGACTCTTACCATGCTTCTCCTCCCCGTGCAGCTCCGCTGTGCTCTCCTGGGGAGAGAGGGGCCATTACTGCAGGTTAGGCACCTTCCCATGAGCCTCTCTGCTTCTCTGAGTGGCTGTAAAACCACTGTAATGGCACGTTCCCATGAGCCTTTCTGCTTCTCTGAGTGGCTGTACCGCCACCGTAATTCTTAGTGCTGCAGTCCTGTGAGCATGCTACCTGCTAACTTAGCGCTGCAGTCCTGTGAGCATGCTACCTGCTAACTTAGCACTGCAGTCCTGTGAGCATGCTACCTGCTACCTTAGCACTGCAGTCCTGTGAGCATGCTACCTGCTACCTTAGCGCTACAGTCCTGTGAGCATGCTACCTGCTACCTTAGTGCTACAGTCCTGTGAGCATGCTACCTGCTACCTTAGCGCTACAGTCCTGTGAGCATGCCACCTGCTACCTTAGCGCTACAGTCCTGTGAGCATGCTACCTGCTACCTTAGTGCTACAGTCCTGTGAGCATGCCACCTGCTACCTTAGTGCTACAGTCGTGTGAGCATGCCACCTGCTGCCCTTGCCCAGACCCTTCCCCACTGCAACGGAAGTCCCACACTCACTGTCTCCAGTTCAGGCATGGGAGGGGGGCGGGCGTCCTCCACCACAAACTGCCCATCCTCCTCCTCATCCTCAGAGAGCCTCTTCCCATCTACGATCACCACGGAGGGCTTGGAGCTGCCCAGCCTGCAGGAACAGCACAACCCTGTGGACACAACTCAACACAACACAGCTTTCATGCGCGCACAACCCCTGTGAATAAAACTACAAACAATTACAGCTCTAATTCAGCAAGTGATTGAACTAATTATATAATCAAGATCAAATAATACACACGGCCCTTCATGGCACTCATGTGACAGTTTGAGTCGACTGCTGTAAAATATATTATGGTCAGTGTTGGATGTATAGGGTCCAGTGTGGTAGGTGGTATGGTTAGTGTTGGATGTATAGGGTCCAGTGTGGTAGGTGGTATGGTTAGTGTTGGATGTGTAGGGTCCAGTGTGGTAGGTGGTATGGTTAGTGTTGGATGTATAGGGTCCAGTGTGGTAGGTGGTATGGTTAGTGTTGGATGTATAGGGTCCAGTGTGGTAGGTGGTTTGGTTAGTGTTGGATGTGTAGGGTCCAGTGTGGTAGGTGGTATGGTTAGTGTTGGATGTATAGGGTCCAGTGTGTTGTGTTATGGTTAGTGTTGGATGTATAGGGTCCAGTGTGTTGTGTTATGGTTAGTGTTGGATGTATAGGGTCAAGTGTGTTGTAGGTGGTATGGTTAGTGTTGGATGTATAAGTTGCAGTGTGGAAGGTGGTTTGGTTAGTGTTGGATGTATAGGGTCCAGTGTGTTGTAGGTGGTATGGTTAGTGTTGGATGTGTAGGGTCCAGTGTGTTGTAGAAGGTGGTATGGTTAGTGTTGGATGTATAGGGTCCAGTGTGGTAGGTGGTTTGGTTAGTGTTGGATGTGTAGGGTCCAGTGTGGTAGGTGGTATGGTTAGTGTTGGATGTATAGGGTCCAGTGTGTTGTGTTATGGTTAGTGTTGGATGTATAGGGTCCAGTGTGTTGTGTTATGGTTAGTGTTGGATGTATAGGGTCAAGTGTGTTGTAGGTGGTATGGTTACTGTTGGATGTATAAGTTGCAGTGTGGAAGGTGGTTTGGTTAGTGTTGGATGTATAGGGTCCAGTGTGTTGTAGGTGTTATGGTTAGTGTTGGATGTATAGGGTCCAGTGTGTTGTAGGTGGTATGGTCAGTATTGGATGTATAGGGTCCAGTGTGTTGTGTTATGGTTAGTGCTGGATGTATAGGGTCCAGTGTGTTATGTTATGGTTAGTGTTGGTTGTATATGGTCCAGTGTGGTAGGTGGTATGGTTAATGTTGGATGTATAGGGTCCAGGGTGTTGTAGGTGTTATGGTTAGTATTGGATGAATAGTGTCCAGTGTGTTGAAGAAGGTGTTATGGAACGTGTTCGATATATAGGGTCCAGTGTGCTGTAGAAGGTGTTATGGCTAGTGTTGGATGTATAGGGTCCAGTGTGGTAGGTGGTTTGGTTAGTGTTGGATGTATAGGGTCCAGTGTGTTGTAGAAGGTGGTATGGTTAGTGTTGGATGTATAGGGTCCAGTGTGGTAGGTGGTTTGGTTAGTGTTGGATGTATAGGGTCCAGTGTGGTAGGTGGTTTGGTTAGTATTGGATGTACAGGGTCCAGTGTGTTGTAGGTGGTTTGGTTGGAGTTGGATATATAGGGTCCAGTGTGCTGTAGAAGGTGGTATGGTTAGTGTTGGATGTATAGGGTCCAGTGTGTTGTGTTATGGTTAGTGTTGGATGTATAGGGTCAAGTGTGTTGTAGGTGGTATGGTTAGTGTTGGATGTATAAGTTGCAGTGTGGAAGGTGGTTTGGTTAGTGTTGGATGTATAGGGTCCAGTGTGTTGTAGGTGGTATGGTTAGTGTTGGATGTGTAGGGTCCAGTGTGTTGTAGAAGGTGGTATGGTTAGTGTTGGATGTATAGGGTCCAGTGTGGTAGGTGGTTTGGTTAGTGTTGGATGTGTAGGGTCCAGTGTGGTAGGTGGTATGGTTAGTGTTGGATGTATAGGGTCCAGTGTGTTGTGTTATGGTTAGTGTTGGATGTATAGGGTCCAGTGTGTTGTGTTATGGTTAGTGTTGGATGTATAGGGTCAAGTGTGTTGTAGGTGGTATGGTTACTGTTGGATGTATAAGTTGCAGTGTGGAAGGTGGTTTGGTTAGTGTTGGATGTATAGGGTCCAGTGTGTTGTAGGTGTTATGGTTAGTGTTGGATGTATAGGGTCCAGTGTGTTGTAGGTGGTATGGTCAGTATTGGATGTATAGGGTCCAGTGTGTTGTGTTATGGTTAGTGCTGGATGTATAGGGTCCAGTGTGTTATGTTATGGTTAGTGTTGGTTGTATATGGTCCAGTGTGGTAGGTGGTATGGTTAATGTTGGATGTATAGGGTCCAGGGTGTTGTAGGTGTTATGGTTAGTATTGGATGAATAGTGTCCAGTGTGTTGAAGAAGGTGTTATGGAACGTGTTCGATATATAGGGTCCAGTGTGCTGTAGAAGGTGTTATGGCTAGTGTTGGATGTATAGGGTCCAGTGTGGTAGGTGGTTTGGTTAGTGTTGGATGTATAGGGTCCAGTGTGTTGTAGAAGGTGGTATGGTTAGTGTTGGATGTATAGGGTCCAGTGTGGTAGGTGGTTTGGTTAGTGTTGGATGTATAGGGTCCAGTGTGGTAGGTGGTTTGGTTAGTATTGGATGTACAGGGTCCAGTGTGTTGTAGGTGGTTTGGTTGGAGTTGGATATATAGGGTCCAGTGTGCTGTAGAAGGTGGTATGGTTAGTGTTGGATGTATAGGGTCCAGTGTGTTGTAGGCGGTTTGGTTAGTGTTGGATGTATAGGGTCCAGTGTGTTGTGTTATGGTTAGTGCTGGATGTATAGAGTCCAGTGTGTTGTAGGTGGTTTGGTTAGTGTTGGATGTATAGGGTCCAGTGTGGTAGGTGGTTTGGTTAGTGTTGGATGTATAGGGTCCAGTGTGTTGTGTTATGGTTAGTGTTGGATGTATAGGGTCAAGTGTGTTGTAGGTGGTATGGTTAGTGTTGGATGTATAAGTTGCAGTGTGGAAGGTGGTTTGGTTAGTGTTGGATGTATAGGGTCCAGTGTGTTGTAGGTGGTATGGTTAGTGTTGGATGTGTAGGGTCCAGTGTGTTGTAGAAGGTGGTATGGTTAGTGTTGGATGTATAGGGTCCAGTGTGGTAGGTGGTTTGGTTAGTGTTGGATGTGTAGGGTCCAGTGTGTTGTGTTATGGTTAGTGTTGGATGTATAGGGTCCAGTGTGTTGTGTTGTGGTTAGTGTTGGATGTATAGGGTCAA
>NC_083776.1:36987306-37032306 GCF_963514075.1 Conger conger
AGTCGCCTCCATTCAATCCTGTTCCACCTCCACAAGTCTGAGTGAGTCAGAGTCAGTCTAACAGAGCGTCAGTCTAACAGAGCGTCCCAGACCATCTAACACAGAGACTCAGAGAGTCTAACACAGAGAGACTCAGAGAGTCTAACACAGAGACTCAGACAGTCTAACACAGAGACTCAGAGAGTCTAGCACAGAGAGTCTCAGAGAGACTAACACAGAGAGTCTCAGAGAATCTAATACACAGATAGTAACAGTCTCAGAGAGAGTGAGTCTCAGAGAGAGTGAGTCACAGAGAGAGTGAGTCACAGAGAGTGAGTTCCAGGAAGTCTAACAGAGTTTTCGAGAGAGAGAGCCTCAGATAGACAGAGTAAAGCAGGCACTAATGCAGGGAAACATACTTTAAAATAGAAAGAAACGGTTTCTAATGGCGATTGGACAAACTGTAGCCAATCCTGGTGAATACTGCACGTTTACCTGTGATTCCACATCTGCAGGCTGCACAAACAAGAACATAACTCCACACCAACACCACAGCACTACCAGTGCACACATATCAATGCTACTCTTTTAACGCAAATAAGGCAATATGGTCAAACAAGACCGAGCGAGCCGGGTTCAGCTGGACCCAAACGTAGCTAAGGGCGAATATGTGTGGCACAAATTATATGGGATGACTCATGCCTGTCAGCTCTGAAGTGGAACTGGACCCTCTCTCACTTTTTTGGTTGCAGACAACGTTATTTCTGACTGAGTGACCAGCGACTTACAGACTTCTACTCATAGCCGGCTATGTTTGTTTTCAATGTGGCGACATCGTAGATGTGTACGTAGATGTGTACTATACTGATTACACACCAATTCGGTATCTTCCGTTGGGTCCAAACAATACAATTTCAGCTGTCGCAATGCTTAGTCCTTAATTGAATGCACTTATCTTTATGAAGACAGAAAATAGACTGCATGTTTTGTAGTCTCATGTTACCTAGTGATTTGATCAAATCACAACCTACACCACGTAAGATCCTGATTGTTCAATCAGATGTAACGTTAAATATAAAATGCACATAATATTTATCGCTATAACAACAGCATTTTAGTTTTTTTGACAGGCAGAGGTAGGTAGGTACTTGCCTACTGCCTAGCTTAGGCGGTAGCCAACTATGCTCCCATGTTTAGCAGAAAAAGAGAAACCCAGGTAACATGGAAACCAAATGCGTGACCAATAAAAGATCACGTTTAGCTTATGTTCTATTAAATTATTTCTCAAATAAAAGCTAATACATGTGCTAGCGAGCCAGAGACAGCATGAGCAGTGGGGGGGGCAGTACTAGCTGGGGAGACACCATGGGCAGTATGGGGGGGGGCAGTATGGGGGCGGGGCAGTACTAGCTGGGGAGACACCATGGGCAGTATGGG
This sequence comes from Conger conger, assembly GCF_963514075.1. Classification (NCBI taxonomy): domain Eukaryota; kingdom Metazoa; phylum Chordata; class Actinopteri; order Anguilliformes; family Congridae; genus Conger; species Conger conger. Next base: position 36,988,723 of record NC_083776.1, read on the forward strand.
GGGGGGCAGTATGGGGGCGGGGCGGTACTAGCTGGGGAGACACCATGGGCAGTATGGGGGGGGGGGGGCAGTACTAGCTGGGGAGACACCGTGGGCAGTATGGGGGGGGGCGGGGCAGTACTAGCTGGGGAGACACCATGGGCAGTATGGGGGGGGGCGGGGCAGTACTAGCTGGGGAGACACCATGGGCAGTATGGGGGGGGGGGGGGCAGTACTAGCTGGGGAGACACCGTGGGCAGTATGGGGGGGGGCAGTATGGGGGCGGGGCAGTACTAGCTGGGGAGACACCGTGGGCAGTATGGGGGGGGGCAGTATGGGGGCGGGGCAGTACTAGCTGGGGAGACACCATGGGCAGTATGGGGGGGGGGGGGCAGTACTAGCTGGGGAGACACCGTGGGCAGTATGGGGGGGGGCAGTATGGGGGCGGGGCAGTACTAGCTGGGGAGACACCATGGGCAGTATGGGGGGGGGCAGTATGGGGGCGGGGCAGTACTAGCTGGGGAGACACCATGGGCAGTATGGGGGGGGGGGGGCAGTACTAGCTGGGGAGACACCGTGGGCAGTATGGGGGGGGGCAGTATGGGGGCGGGGCAGTACTAGCTGGGGAGACACCGTGGGCAGTATGGGGGGGGGGGGGCAGTACTAGCTGGGGAGACACCGTGGGCAGTATGGGGGGGGCAGTATGGGGGCGGGGCAGTACTAGCTGGGGAGACACCGTGGGCAGTATGGGGGGGGCAGTATGGGGGCGGGGCAGTACTAGCTGGGGAGACACCGTGGGCAGTATGGGGGGGGGCAGTATGGGGGCGGGGCGGTACTAGCTGGGGAGACACCATGGGCAGTATGGGGGGGGGCAGTATGGGGGCGGGGGCGGTACTAGCTGGGGAGACACCATGGGCAGTATGGGGGGGGGGGGGGGGCAGTACTAGCTGGGGAGACACCATGGGCAGTATGGGGGGGGGGGGGGGGGGCAGTACTAGCTGGGGAGACACCATGGGCAGTATCGACGGGCTTTACCTCTGCTGCCTCAGGTGAGCATGGAAGCTTTCAGGAACATAGCGCTCATGTTATTCCATCATCTTACGTTCATATTATGGTTAACATGTATAATGTATAAGTATTCATCCAACTAATACCAGTTCCTTTTTCTGAGAAATAAAAGCTAACACACAAGAGTTCAGCTCCAGGAACACATGACACAAATATAATTATTTAATGGTTAAGTCCTGCATCAACAACTCTGATGTAAAATTAATTGTATTAATGACAGCTGTTTGGGGGTATGCATGGGAAAAAAATTCTGAACTCAGTAAATGGAAGTACACTACAATTCAAACGTTTGGAAACACAGATACATTTTTCATGCATTTGAAAGAAATTCACACTTTCATTCACCAAGGAAGCATTAAATCGATGGAAAAAACATTGATAATGTTAGAAATGACTATGGCTGTCTGAAATAATGGTTTTTAAAGATTGTTCTCCCCCTCTCGACCCTAGCTGGTGTGTGGCGAGCATTCTGGCGCAAAATGGCTGCCGTTGCATCACCCAGGTGGGGCTGCACAATGGTGGTGATTGAGGAAAGTTCCCCTTATCATAAAACCAGTTAGTGTGAGAAAAGAGCTATATAAATGTAACTATGTATCTATGTATCTATCTATCTATCTATCTATCTATCCATCTATGATTTCGCAAAACCCACAATTTCAGCAGCCTCCAGCCAACTCCAGTGTTACCTCATCCTTCATTAATCACGCTAATGTGCAAATTTGATACTAAGGTGTAGAGGAATTTGGGAAATTATGTTAACTGGGGGACGCCCATCTCAGTGGGTAAACAATAATGGTTGGTTTAACTGAGGAGGAAATGGAAAATTGCTGTGAATTGGCAGAGCTCCTATCTCCTTAGCGAAACAATAAGGGTTTAGGTTAACCAATAACGGTTTATTGCTCTCAGTGACTCCTTTCCAGTTTGGAAGAGTGCCCTCCCGAAGCTTCCCTCCCCAGCAGAGTAATATCGTGTCCTGCGTGTCTGTCCAGCTATAAAGATTGGCAAAACCTTAACAGTTTCAGAGAACGACCAATGCTTGTACTCTCCATGATCATGTAATAAAGCTTGACCAAGAATGAAGTCTGTGTAGGACTGAATTATTCTGAATTGAGTCATTCCTCAACATAAGGAAACCACTCCCATTTTATTAAGGGCAGCAGAAAACTATTGTGCTGTTTAATGAAGCGACAGTATCTCATAAACTAGCATCTCTGAAGCTCTGAAGTCCAAAAAAGAAAAGGCTTTCTTTCTCATCATTCAACTGCAGCACATTACATTATTACAGCACCCACCAAAACCTTTCATCAGCATGCGCACGATGCTGGCCGTATGCGCAAAGTTTCAAACAAACTGGCAAAAGAACACCAGGCCTGGACAGGAGATGACTGAGAGGGGATCATGGACGGATGAATGTCAAGTTTCGAGTTAAAAAAAGGACATATGTGAGACAGGGATCAATGGAAAGGACATTCCTGCTGCACGTTTCTCACAGATTCCAAACGGTTAAACAGTCGTGTACATCGGTCAGTAGAAATGGAGCTCCTCACATGGACCTGGTGGGTCGAGCCCAACACAAGGAGGCCCACTCCACACACACACTGCCCCTCTATGGATTCTTCTCTCTTTCTGTGAGCTCGTAGATAATGAAACGCATAACTAGTGTCCACAAAGATATAGATAAAAGAATTTGAGCTTCATACTTTTTTTGCCGGGTGCCATGATGAAAAAATGCACCGATGCAAGAAATGCAATTTTTAGAGGTCCGTAACTTTCTGAGGAAAAGCCCTAAATCTTTTTCACGCTTGCATCTAGAGGTAGTACTGTATGTAGAATTCAGATCATATTCTGAGGAATTTGTCCCTAAAAATGCACTTTCTTTCACTGGGGACCAGTTCTGGGGGGGTTACATCTCCAAAAGTAAAAATATTGTGTGCATTTGTATCTGTAAATGAGTCATCTGAGAGCACTTTCTGACTGTAAAGATAAACACGTTACTTATAACATTAGCTGAGATCTGACCCAAGGGAAATTCAATATGGCCATTTTTGCAACATTTGGACTAGCCTGGAAACCGATGTCAAGAAATGACACCTGACCCTCTACTTAAGATGTCGAAGTTAGTCAACTTTTCCAGAAAGATTTAACTTTGGTACTAAGTGCGTTTTGTTAACACAACACTTCCACAACCGCTAACTTACTAACATACATTTTTACATATCTGTAACACTCCCGTAATCTGACAAAGAAAGACTCATGCATTGCCACACATCTCGGATTTGGGTTGGCGAGCAGGCCCCATGAGCATCGGTGCCCCGTGAGCATCGGTGCCCCGTGAGCATCGGTGCCCCGTGAGCATCGGTGCCCCGTGAGCATCGGTGCCCCGTGAGCCCCATGAGCCCCATGAGCATCGGTGCCCCGTGAGCATCGGTGCCCCGTGAGCCCCATGAGCCCCATGAGCATCGGTGCCTCGTGAGCATCGGTGCCTCGTGAGCATCGGTGCCCCGTGAGCATCGGTGCCCCGTGAGCCCCATGAGCCCCATGAGCATCGGTGCCCCGTGAGCATCGGTGCCCCATGAGCATCGGTGCCCCATGAGCATCGGTGCCTCGCCGCGTGGAGCGCTCACCTCGTCAGACTCTGCTTTGCTGCTTTTCACCGGCTGTTCCGGGGCTTGCCTGTTTCGCGACTCCTCTGGAGCCCGGACCTGAGGAGAGACAGGAAACAGGATTACCCAGCAGCCCCCACAGGGCGTGGGAACGCGGGGGCGCACTGAGACAGAAGGTACCTTTTTCTCCGCCTTCTCTGCGTCTCTGCTCTTCTCCTCCGGCTCTCGGTGGCGCTCTCGGTCCTTCTCCCTCTCCCGGTCCTTCTCCCTCTCCCGGTCTTTGTCTCGGTCCCTGCGTTTCTCGCGCTCGCGGTCGCGGTCGCGCTGAGGGTCGCGCTCCTTGGCTTTCTCGCGGCTCTTGTCCTTCCCGCGGTCCCGCTCGCGGGCCTTGTCCCGCTCGCCCTCCCGCTGGCGGTCCTTCTCCGGCCGGCGGGCCTCCTCTCTCTGCTGCTCCTCCTTCTCCTCCCGGCCCCCACCCTGCTCCTTCCTCTCCTTCTTCTCCTGAAACCCACGTGCCACATAAAGGCCTGGAGCTAAACCAGCAACACAACCCACTCTTCCGGGAAAGAGATTTTCCCCACCAGGAGGGAGAGCGAGTCTTTGGCTGTTAACAAGCACTTTAGCATTGTGCATAGGGGGGGTGTCACGCTAATGCTAACCCCCCAGGCCTGCTCTATGAGGGACAGCAGATACATTGTGCAAGGGGGGAGTCACATTCACACTAATGCTAACCCCCCAGGCCTGCCCCACCTTACCTCCTTCTCCCGCACGTGCTCCTTCCCCTCGCGGTTCTCCTTGTCCTGGGATTTGGAGGTGGTGGGCTTCCCCTTGGGGTCGGGCCGGTCCCCCGTCAGCACCCGCTTCACCGCCTCCTCACTCGACAGCTGAGGAGCAACGGAGACCCGCCTGAGTGCTAATTACGCTAATTACAGCCTCGCGGAACGGAGTGGAGAGACACAAAGCAGTCCGCGTGCGTGCTCGCGTGATAGCGCTAATGAATTACAGCAGTTCAGTCTGAGGTATAATTACTGCAGTTACAGGGAGACACTCACAAGTAGTCCCTGGGTGCCGTTCTGGAGAAGCTCCATGTTCCCTCATTGGCTCATGGGTACAATTAACACCAGCGAATACATACATGACATCTCATTATGGAGTAATATGTACACATTATCTTTAGGTAACATCTCATCGATGCAGACGACAATAGGCTAAGGTCTCCAAACGCAGGCCTGTGGTAGGCTCTGGTCTCTAAACGCAGGCCTGTGATAGGCTCAGGTCTCCAGACGCAGGCCTGTGATAGGCTCAGGTCTCCAAATGCAGGCCTGTGATAGGCTCTAGTCTCTAAATGCAGGCCTGTGATAGGCCCTGGTCTCTAAACGCAGGCCTGTGATAGGCCTGTGGCAGGCTAAGCTGGTTGAAGGTTCACCTTGTTCAGGCAGCACTTGCCCAGGGCCTGCAGCAGCTCGTTGGTCTTCTCGGGCTCGTGTCCCGCCACGATCCTCGCCGGCCTCACCGCCAGCGCCTCCCCGCTCACCAGCATCACCACGTCGATGGCCTTCTGCAGGAACGCCATCTTAGCATCCTTCTCCTGCCCGGCCAGAGAGATGACATCAGCGTTCAGCACCAGACCCCTTTCTGAAAAACTTTCTGTAAAAGTTTATAACGTCTATAATGTTGAAGGGAAGGTTAAATTTTGATTTGTATAACCACTAAATTCTCAGGCCTCTCAAGAAAAAGGTATAGCAGTATGTCCCAAATGCCTGGTCATCATAAGGAGAAGATTCCTCATCAATCACCCGTTTGCAGCACATCATATCCGGCATCGGACGGTGAGTACACTATTTTCACCACTTCCTTAGGTATGCTGTGATCGACATGTTCATTAAAGGAGAATTCACAAGAGGATGAAAGAGTGGTGCATTCTGAATGCACAGGGCACGGAAAGAGCTGGCGTATCCAATAGAAACAGGTCCCGGCCAAAATCCCCCAGAGGAAGGTAGAGGGGAGCAGCTCCTGAGAACACAGTGTTTGCAGACAGTGCTCTGCTATTGGCTGGTTGTTGTTCACTTTGCTGCTTGCCATTCGCTGTGTGCGTAAAGACCTCGGGAGGCAAAAGTCCTTTGGCGGGAGAGAGGGGCATACTTGATTTAGTTTGTATTCTGTCGGATTTTGTGCCTATCTCTTAATTATCCATCTTACTGTACAGCACCTTGAAAGACACTTGACAAATATCTCCTTCTTAGATGAGCAACAGAGGCCATTTAAAGTGCACCAGAGGCAGTATGAGATCCAGCCTCTGGGGGACTGCAGCAGCCTCCTCTCCAGGCGTGGTAAGGCTGAAAATAGCCCGGCCCTTTCATGGGCCCTGCTCTGCTGCAGTGACTGACCGCCTGCGTCACTCCCACAGGTGTGAGGAGCGCATGGATTATGCATGAAGGCCCGGGACGGACACAACACCCTGCTCTCTGACAGCGGTATCGGGTGCGCTCTTTAGCGCGCCGAGATCCGCCTCCCCCCATCGGATAAAGACTCGCAGCTTAGATGACCCTCATCACTGCCACTGCTGCAGTTTTACAGGAGTGTTTCAGTCCCGTGATGCCCCAGGAGGGGGGTAATGGAGTTTTACAGGAGTGTTTCAGTCCCGTGATGCCCCAGGAGGGGGGTAATGGAGTTTTACAGGAGTGTTTCAGTCCCGTGATGCCCCAGGAGGGGGGTAATGGAGTTTTACAGGAGTGTTTCAGTCCCGTGATGCCCCAGGAGGGGGGTAATGGAGTTTTACAGGAGTGTTATAATCCCACAATACTCCATGAGGGGGGTAATGGAGTTTTAGAGGAGTGTTTTATTCGTAGGACTATGTTAAAACAATGAATCTGTGCCTTTAAAGGAATTCTGCTACATTAGCCCCACACTGCCTTGTTACTGTTCATGTAATCAACATCAGTTAGCTTCTTATGTATATTGAAGTTATTTTCAAGCAATAAATAGAAATACAAATCTCACTTCATCGGGTCTAACACAAAATAAGGAGAGCTGGGGGAGTCTGGGCTTATTTTGACTCAGTCCCGGTGGCATTATCCAGGTAAGAATCAGTTTTTTTGCACTCCTAGTAGCTAAGGGGTGAAGAGTAGATACTTTTACCCATCAATGACTGCAGTTAATGGAATGTGCTGAAACACCAGCAGTCTGGCATTCTTGCTGGTTTGGCATATGAACACTGCAGAGCACAGGATAGCATTTATATACAAATATTGCAGATAATTAATCTTACCTTCACATTTTCTGATTTCATCTCTGCCTCCAAGTAAAGTCCCTTCATGAAGCCTGTTGTCCGTATTACCTGCATAAACAGAATGGAGTGGACTTAAAGAGCGCCTAATTATTTAGACAAAGAATTAGTCTACTACACACCAGCCTACTCCAAGGTGCTATTAAAGGACCAATGCCAATAAAACATGGTTTCTTTCAGCTGAAATGGCATGAAAACATCTACAGCTAACACTAGTCTTCCTAAAGAAAACCATTTTGTTTTTTGTTTGTACAGCCTAAAATTCATACTACAATATTAAAAATATTTTAGCAATAACAATATTTAGGAAGATATGAAAATATGCAAAGGAAATTATGAATACAAAACGTTTTATTTACAAAAAAAAAAAAAAAAAAAAATTATGAAGGCAAAGGTTGTTACATTTTTATTTCAGGAACCCTTTAGGCAATAAGAGTTTCATAAAACAGCATAATCAACTTCAGTGTTTCCTTAACATGTCAGGTACAGCCCTGAGGCCTATGTTTTCCCCTTACATCCGTAAGTATTCCCCTAAGGTCTGTTATGCATCATAAAGCACTCCTTAGTGGCCCATGGCCCCAATGTCAAATCATTTGTCATTAAAAATTTTGTATTAACGATAATATTTATATATTTTTATAACCTAATCCTTGAAGTGTTTAAAGCTAGATTTTTTGTGATGTTTTTAATTGGTTATATCTTGCCATTTCTATCAATTAAATTAAACTTTATTGATATAGGCAGAGTTTCCGCTTCATGACAATAGCGGTGGTGGCCCACTGCTACAGGATTCTCACTGTGGCTGTAAGCGAGTAATTAAGGATGTAACTTCAACATATTTGAAGTAGATGGTTGAGTGAAATTTCTGACATTGGTTTTAGGGCAGGTTTCAAAGTGCCAAAAATGGCCATATTATATTTCCCATGGGTCAGATCTCAGCTAATGTTATTTGCAACGTGTTTATCTTTGCAGTCAGAAAGTGCTCTCAGATGACTCATTTACAAATAAAATGACACTTAAAAAGTCATTCCATGTGAAAAAAGCCAATTTTAGAAAAACCTCCAATTTTCTTGTAATTCTCCATTTTATGAATTATGAAAGGCTGCAGTCTTTTCTGTGAATTCTACTTAGGTTCAGAGTTATGGCTCTTTACAAAACTTAAATAATATCAAAAAATACACTGACAAATTAGCATTTCATTTTAGAGCATTTCCAGCAGCCTGTAAATTTTCTCATAAAGGTATCATCACCCAAATTGGTGGGGGTGTAATCTCCACCAGATTCAGGAAATGTCTTAATTTCTGTTGGCTCTAAACCTGAAAAGATCAAAAATGGTGAAAGGTGCAGTTTTTTTCACATATTTATAGTGGGTTTGAGTGTCTTGAACAATTGTATACATGATGATGTACAAACAACAGAATTTATAGATTTGCAAAAGGTACATATGTGAAACAAACCTTCACAGAAGTTGGCACCAGCCACAAACGGACACAACTTGAGCTGCCTGGATGGCCATGTGGGATCAGTAGCAGCAAGTTGCCAGTTATATATTTTAAAAAGCTGTAGTAGGGCTGTCTCTAGGTGTAAAGTTCATTTTGCTGCTAAAATGGCATAACATAATTAATAATTAATAATTAAAATTCAAGAAAAAAACTTTGCAATTTGTGTGTGCCTGTTTAGAGTTAAATCTGAGAACACAAGGTGGGTGGCGATTGGTTCACTTGGTGTGGAATGACTCAAAAATATCTCCTAAATGAAAGCAGATACATATTTTCTGTGGCTAAATATGATATATACATACAAATTTACAAAGATGTATGGCTTTTCTTTACAAAGTTATGGACCTCTAAAAATCACATCATTGTGACACTTGGCCAACTTGAAATGGCTAACAAAATGAACTGAAGTAGGAAGCTCAAATTCAGTCTACCAACACAAAGAAAAAAAGAAAAAAGAGGTGATGTGTTGCAACCTCCTGGCCTGAAAGAGCAGACACCCCCCTCTCTCCCAAAAGTCCAGAATCTCCCGGAATTCAGCTCCTGCTCCCTGATAAACACAAGCGGCGAGAATTCTCCCGCAAAGCAGCAACGCGCACCACAGGCAAAGAGAGGTTTAGAAATGCACATTATCCTGTCGCCAACTGACAGACAATCATAAATTAAGGAACTGAAAAGACACATGAGGACAGAGGCATAAGAGGCTTTATGCAGCACTCCCAAAGACCTGCTCCCAAAGACCTCCCCGAGGGAAAGACCTGCTCCCAAAGACCTCCCCGAGGGAAAGACCTGCTCCCAAAGACCTCCCCGAGGGAAAGAGCTGCTCCCAAAGACCTGCTCCCAAAGACCTGCTCCCAAAGACCTCCCCGAGGGAAAGACCTGCTCCCAAAGACCTGCTCCCAAAGACCTCCCCGAGGGAAAGACCTGCTCCCAAAGACCTCCCCGAGGGAAAGAGCTGCTCCCAAAGACCTGCTCCCAAAGACCTGCTCCCAAAGACCTGCTCCCAAAGACCTCCCCGAGGGAAAGACCTGCTCCCAAAGACCTCCCCGAGGGAAAGAGCTACTCCCAAAGACCTGCTCCCAAAGACCTGCTCCCAAAGACCTCCCCGAGGGAAAGACCTGCTCCCAAAGACCTGCTCCCAAAGACCTCCCCGAGGGAAAGAGCTGCTCCCAAAGACCTGCTCCCAAAGACCTGCTCCCAAAGACCTCCCCGAGGGAAAGACCTGCTCCCAAAGACCTGCTCCCAAAGACCTCCCCGAGGGAAAGACCTGCTCCCAAAGACCTCCCCGAGGGAAAGAGCTGCTCCCAAAGACCTGCTCCCAAAGACCTGCTCCCAAAGACCTCCCCGAGGGAAAGACCTGCTCCCAAAGACCTGCTCCCAAAGACCTCCCCGAGGGAAAGACCTGCTCCCAAAGACCTCCCCGAGGGAAAGACCTGCTCCCAAAGACCTGCTCCCAAAGACCTCCCCGAGGGAAAGACCTGCTCCCAAAGACCTGCTCCCAAAGACCTCCCCGAGGGAAAGACCTGCTCCCAAAGACCTGCTCCCAAAGACCTCCCCGAGGGAAAGACCTGCTCCCAAAGATCTGCTCCCCGTTGCATAAAACACCTTAAGTGTAATTTCCCCTTAAGGTTTCCCTTAAGTTCCCCTTAAATTTAAGAGAGTTGCACAATAAACCCTGAAGTGTCTCTTAAGACTACACACAAGTGAAATGTCAGAAAACCTCAAAAACACCCTTAAGTATTGAATTTTGCCTTCAGTAATCCAAAGTGTTGCACATAAAACACCTTAACGACAATTTCCCTCAGTAAAATTTAGCCTCGGTAAACAAGTTTTTTTTAGCCATTGGAGGAAGAAAATGTCCCTCAGCAAATTTTTCATGATAGAGAAAATGCTCTAGACTACATGACAGATGAAAAGTTCACTCTTGAACATAGATTTGCACCTCAATCTATTTACGAGATCGCAGCAAACAACCTGAAAGGCGAACTCGACCACCCAATATACCGTGTATATTACAACTTTTAATTGCACTGCGGTTTTTTACTAAAATTTTCAAAGCAGTGCTAGGTCTACAGAGAAGAGAGTGATTATACTAGGCAAATTCATTTATTTCATATTTTATAGTTAGCTACTTCTTAAATGACTCTCACTCTGCTACTCCATCGGCTCAGGTGGTCCACTCTCTAAACCGCCAGGTATACCAGCCGGGACCGATGAGTGCTTCCCCAAAAATGTATTTTCGTGGACTTAACAAAAATTTATTTTAATGTTACTTGATCGAATATGGCTTGCTATAGTTATCTATGGGTAGCTAACTAGCTGGCTGTTAGGCTACTTTAGTTCTCACTGGTTTTGCTGGATTCCCTCATAAAGCTAATTGTTCAATTCTTTTTTCGCAGATACGCATATTCTCATATTTTCTAACGACCTTGTCTTCACAGCTATATTTCTAGCGTTAATCTAATCTGTTATTTCCTCCCACACCTTCTGTTTTTGGTCGCTGTCACAGTCGGATTGAGTTCGCTTTTTAAAATGGTTTTATTTTCACGTATTCCTCCAACAGTATACACTTCCCCTCATCCGTCCAATTTGGTTTCCTTTTTTGTTTTCCGTATTTAAATATAGCTAGGTTACCGTAGGCTAGTGGTTAAAACCTTATTTTATTGTATAGCCTACAGTCAATGATCGTAACTGATGAGATAAGTGCTTTACTGCAATGGTTTGGATGCGTTAACAGTTTCCCTTACCTAAGGAAAACGTCTAAGGGTTTAAATCCAACACCCTCAGCTAATTCCCTCAGGGAAAATCAGCCCTTAAGTGTGAGGGTTAAGGGAAACACTTAAGGTGTTTTATGCAACCGGGCGCTGCTCCCAGAGGGACAGACCTGCTCCCAGAGGGACAGACCTGCTCCCTGAGGGAAAGACCTGCTCCCAGAGGGACAGACCTGCTCCCAGAGGGACAGACCTGCTCCCAGCAGGACAGACCTGCTCCCTGAGGTACAGACCTGCTCCCTGAGGGAAAGACCTGCTCCCAGAGGGACAGACCTGCTCCCTGAGGGAAAGACCTGCTCCCTGAGGGAAAGACCTGCTCCCAGAGGGAAAGACCTGCTCCCAGAGGGACAGACCTGCTCCCTGAGGGACAGACCTGCTCCCAGAGGGACAGACCTGCTCCCTGAGGGAAAGACCTGCTCCCTGAGGGAAAGACCTGCTCCCAGAGGGACAGACCTGCTCCCAGAGGGACAGACCTGCTCCCTGAGGGAAAGACCTGCTCCCTGAGGGAAAGACCTGCTCCCAGAGGGAAAGACCTGCTCCCAGAGGGACAGACCTGCTCCCTGAGGGAAAGACCTGCCATTTGTAACTAAATTTGCTTTATGCAACTGGGCACAGAATTACCAATCTTGTAATTTGCCATGTCAAATGGAACGTCATTGCAAATCTATTGTTATTTGCAATGTCAAAGTTGCATAACAGTTGTATACCGGTACAACTGTGAATTGTACATCGCCCACCCCTACACCCCCCCCTACACCCCCCACCCCGATATGCAGTTACATTTCTGAATGAAACAAAGGAGAGCAGTTTCCACAGGAGTGGGTTTTTAACAGCAAGACCATAAACAACCAGTGCAACCCTGTCAGGCATGCCAACACATGACCTAATCAAATATGCATGGCTCTACACTGAAACACGAGACACTGCTGAGTGATGCAGCACTTAGCTGCAATTCCAAACACACACTGCACACAGAACGGCCACCTTTACTAAACACACCTTAAACCTTGTCTCACCCCAAACCTCGACTACACACACCTTACACACCACCCCAAAACTCTACAACACACACCTTACACCCTGCCCCACCCAAACCTCTATGAAACACTTTACACCCCACCCCAAACCTCTACAACACACACCTTACACCCTGCCCCACCCAAACCTCTATGAAACACACCTTACACCCCACCCCAAACCTCTACTACACACACCCTACACCCCACCCCAAACCTCTACAACACACACCTTACACCCTGCCCCACCCAAACCTCTACTACACACACCTTACACACCACCCCAAACCTCTACTACACACACCTTACACACCACCCCAAACCTCTACTACACACACCTTACACACCACCCCAAACCTCTACTACACACACCTTACACCCCACCCCAAACCTCTACTACACACACCTTACACTCTGTCCCACCCAAACCTCTACTACACACACCTTACACACCACCCCAAACCTCTACTACACACACCTTACACCCGGCCCCACCCAAACCTCTACTACAAACACCTTACACTCTGCCCCACCCAAAGCCTCTACTACACACACCTTACACTCCACCCAAAACCTCTACTACACACACCTTACACACCACCCCAAACCTCTACTACACACACCTTACACACCACCCCAAACCTCTACTACACACACCTTACACCCCACCCCAAACCTCTACTACACACACCTTACACTCTGTCCCACCCAAACCTCTACTACACACACCTTACACATCACCCCAAACCTCTACTACACACACCTTACACCCCACCCCAAACCTCTACTACAAACACCTTACACTCTGCCCCACCCAAACCTCTACTACACACACCTTACACACCACCCCAAACCTCTACTACACACACCTTACACCCTGCCCCACCCAAAGCCTCTACTACACACACCTTACACTCCACCCAAAACCTCTACTACACACACCTTACACACCACCCCAAACCTCTACTACACACACCTTACACCCCACCCCAAACCTCTACTACACACACCTTACACTCTGCCCCACCCAAACCTCTACTACACACACCTTACACACCACCCCAAACCTCTACTACACACACCTTACACCCCACCCCAAACCTCTACTACAAACACCTTACACCCCACCCAAACCTCTACTACACACACCTTACACCCCACCCCAAACCTCTACTACACACACCTTACACCCTGCCCCACCCAAACCTCTACTACAAACACCTTACACCCCACCCCAAACCTCTACTACACACACCTTACACCCCACCCAAACCTCTACTACAAACACCTTACACCCCACCCAAACCTCTACTACACACACCTTACACCCCACCCCAAACCTCTACTACAAACACCTTACACCCCACCCCAAACCTCTACTACACACACCTTACACCCTGCCCCACCCAAACCTCTACTACACACACCTTACACCCCACCCCAAACCTCAACTACACACACCTTACACCCTGCCCCACCCAAACCTCTACTACACACACCTTACACCCTGCCCCACCCAAACCTCTACTACACACACCTTACACCCTGCGCCACCCAAACCTCTACTACACACACCTTACACCCCACCCCAAACCTCTACTACACACACCTTACACCCTGCCCCACCCCAAACCTCTACTACACACACCTTACACCCTGCCCCACCCAAACCTCTACTACACACACCTTACACCCCACCCCAAACCTCTACTACAAACACCTTACACCCCACCCCAAACCTCTACTACACACACCTTACACCCCACCCCAAACCTCTACTACACACACCTTACACCCCACCCCAAACCTCTACTACACACACCTTACACCCTGCCCCACCCAAACCTCTACTACACACACCTTACACCCCACCCCAAACCTCTACTACAAACACCTTACATCCCACCCCAAACCTCTACTACAAACACCTTACACACCACCCAAACCTCTACTACACACACCTTACACCCCACCCCAAACCTCTACTACACACACCTTACACCCCACCCCAAACCTCTACTACACACACCTTACACCCCACCCCAAACCTCTACTACACACACCTTACACCCCACCCAAACCTCTACTACACACACCTTACACCCTGCCCCACCCAAACCTCTACTACACACACCTTACACCCCACCCCAGACCTCTACTACACACACCTTACACCCCACCCAAAACCTCTACTACACACACCTTACACCCTGCCCCACCCAAACCTCTACTACACACACCTTACACACCACCCCAAACCTCTACTACACACACCTTACACACCACCCCAAACCTCTACTACACACACCTTACACACCACCCCAAACCTCTACTACACACACCTTACACCCCACCCAAACCTCTACTACACGGCCTGTAGTGTAGTGGTTAAGGTAAATGACTGGGACCCGCAAGGTCAGTGGTTCGATCCCCGGTGTAGCCACAATAAGATCCGCACAGCCGTTGGGCCCTTGAGCAAGGCCTTCAGCAAATCCTCCCCTGCATTGCTCCAGGGGAGGATTGTCACCTGCCTAGTCTAATCAACTGTACATTGCTCTGGATAAGAGCGTCTGCCAAATTCCATTAATGTAATACATACACCTTGCACCCTGACCCACCCAAACCTCTATTCCACACACCTTACACCCCACCCCAAACCTTTACTACACACACCTCAAACCCTTCCCCACCCAAACCTACCACACAAAACTACCGACCCCTTAACATTTCTAGAGCGACAATTTATTTACCCAGCTATCTAATATACTGTAACGTTACCTCTGCTAATCAAGCAACTTAAATAAGTTATGCATGTTAGTGGGCGCAATCGTGTTACGCGATGATATAAACATTATTGATAGATTACCTCCGAAATTAATATTAGCATGTCAAACTTTCGTCTTTTTGCCGTTTTGGCTTTTTATTAATTTAGCTGATTTCCATATTCACACAGCTGCGCAAATGATCTCGTGTAGGTAAGTGTGTCGTCTTAACGGCTAACGACAATAACGTTAACTGATCTAGCTAGCTACGTAATAATTTTTATTTATTTATTTTTTTGTATTTGACAAACCGTAATAACGTAACGTTAGTATTATCTTTGCATAAGCTAGTAAGCGGTAACTGCTTCACTCCTTCCATGAATGACAAACGTTATCTAACTTGGTATCGTTTAGATTACCAGTAGATACCTTACAGACGGGAGCGCCTAGCAACAAACAGACGCTTCTGCTCGCTGAACATTCAACAACCAGCTACTAGCTACCTAGCTGTACTAGTGACAATGTAGCTAGCTAGTTAGTTAAAATGCTGATTTAAAGTTAGTTCAACCTATACGGTTAGTTAGCTAGGAACGACAAAGCCAAATGAAGCGAAATGTGTCGTTAGATAAATTACCCAACATTAAAATTAAACTATCCAGTAACTTAACGTTAAGGTAGCTAACGCTAATCTAGCTAGCAACTAGCTCGGCATATTAGCCATCTAACAAGCTATATAACCCCCAACATATTCGGGACAAACTTACACCAGTTTTAGCCATTATGTCCCAACTTGTTAAAGATAGTTAGTGTTAGCTTGCAACCATTCTCATTATGTCTACCGTTAGTCAGGCAAGCTTTGAATATTTCAAACGATAGTTAGCTAGCCAGATACCGTTAGCCGTTTTTCTCACCTCACTGAATATGTCGTGCAGGTATCGGAACGGCGGCTTACTGAGTAATTTCTCAGTAAGAGGAGGCTTCTTTATCACTTTGCCCAAAGTTTCTTGTGTCTTTTTGGCCACTGACGCGTTCATGGCATCTGTTATACGGGTGAATTACTTGCTAAAAATATTCCTTGTGTAATTCTGAAAAAATAGACCAACTAGTCTAAATGTTGCAATCACTGATCCTTCAGTTTCAAAATCCCACAATGCATCATTCTTCGATACTGCGCATGCGCATAGTTGTCAAGCTTGGCTGCTCCCCATAGCAACGGCTAACAACCACAAGCAAAGACTGCATGAACCCTCATAACACCTTTTTTTTTATATGCGTGATGTTATATTTAACCAAACCTTGTAAATCATGATGTAAATACATTCTTAACATGAACTGTATTAATTAGTTCTATTTTTTAATTTTGATTTAAAAATAAAAGTCCAAAAATAATCATGAATAAAATGACCTTGTATGTTACCTGGTTATGCCTGAAACATATTATTGCCCCATACATACGGTCAAAGTTTGGCTGATCTCAGAATGAAGGTACTAGCTAGTAGTATCCAGAGGATTAACAAGAACAAGCAGGGTCTTCTCCCTTTAGACTAGTCCTTCTCTGATCAGAGATAACCTTACTACTGTTAAATCCTTCAAAAGCAGACTCACTATCATATACAGGTGCATCTATATATATAAATAGAATATTGTGATAAATTTAATTCAAAAAGTGAAACTTTAATATATTCTAGATTCATTACACATAAAGTGAAATATTTCAAGCCTTTTTTTGTTTTCATCCTGATGATTATGGCTTACAGCTCATCTCAAAATATTAGAATATTATATAAGACAAATCAAAAAAGATTTATAATACAGAAATGTAAACCTTCTGAAAAGTATGTTCATTTATGCACTTAATACTTTGTTGTGCAATCATGGGGAAGACTGCTGACTTTACAGTTGTCCAGAAGACACTCATTGACACCCTCCACAAGGAGGGTAAGCCACAGAAGATCATTGCTGAAAGGGCTGGCTGTTCTCAGAATGTTGTGTCAAAGAATATTCATGGAAAGTGGACTGGAAGGGAAAAGTGTGGTAGTAAAAGGTGCACAAGCAACAGGGATGACAGCAGCCTTGAGAGGATTGTCAAGCAAAGCCGATTCAAGAACTTGGGGGAGCTTCACAAGAGTGGACTGAGGCTGGAGTCAGTGCATCGAGAGCCACCACGCACAGATGTGTCCAGGAAATGGGCTACAGGTGTTGCATTCCAAGTTGCTTGAAGTCCAGTGTGAAGTTTCCACAGTTAGTGATGATTTGGGGTGCCATGTCATCTGCTGGTGTTGGTCCACTGTGTTTAATCAAGTCCAGAGTCAACACAGCCATCTGCCAGGAGATTTTAGAGCACTTCATGCTTCTGTCTGCTGACAAATGGTAAATGGTTGGCATTTATATAGCGCCTTTATCCAAAGCGCTGTACAATTTATGCTTCTCATTCACCCATTCATACACACACTCACACACGAACAGTCATTGGCTGCCATGCAAGGTACCGACCAGCTCGTCAGTAGAGACTAAATGATTTATTTATTTTAATTTGTGTAGGCTATTCTTTAACCAGATTTTATTTTCTTATTGTCGGTGTGTTTTATTTTATTTTATTTCGTTTCGTTTTTTATCTAAATTCACTGCCTATTTTGATGTTTTTAAATTGATTCTCATTAGAATTTTTGTAAAGCAGTGATTGACTTAGGACAGGCTATTTTGAAGTTCCTGAAAAGGTTAGCAACAACAAATCTAGTTAATATCAGAAACATTAGCTAACTCATCTGTGTAATTTCACGGATGGTAGGCCTATGGCTGAAGAGTTCAAGTAGCTTCTTAGCTGTAACGTTATCTAATAAAGCTTAAACAGCCAATTGTAAAAAGCTTATGTAGTTTGTTTATTGTAGAAAAGCTTGAAACGTTATTTGCTTGGTTATAATAGAATTATCCCATAATTTGTAGGCAGGCAGTTTTCTCAAGGTATGTGAACAGTGCTCCTCCTGAATGCAGGATTGTCAGGATCACGATGATGCAATGGGAGTGTAGAACTGGAAACCATTTTGTGTTTGTGATTCAGTTGGTCATCATCATGCTTCATACTTCATTATCATACTTTAAAAAAAGTAAGTTGTTAGTGTGTCTGTGGCAGTAGGTTGTTAGTGTGTCTGTGGCAGTAGGTTGTTAGTGTGTCTGTGGCTATAGGTTGTTAATGTGTCTGTGGCAGTAGGTTGTTAGTGTGTCTGTGGCAGTAGGTTGTTAGTGTGTCTGTGGCAGTAGGTTGTTAGTGTGTCTGTGGCAGTAGGTTGTTAGTGTGTCCGTGGCAGTAGGTTGTTAATGTGTCCATGGCAGTAGGTTGTTAGTGTGTCTGTGGTAGTAGGTTGTTAGTGTGTCTGTGGCAGTAGGTTGTTAGTGTGTCTGTGGCAGTAGGTTGTTAGTGTGTCCGTGGCAGTAGGTTGTTAATGTGTCCGTGGCAGTAGGTTGTTAGTGTGTCTGTGGCAGTAGGTTGTTAGTGTGTCTGTGGCAGTAGGTTGTTAGTGTGTCTGTGGCAGTAGGTTGTTAGTGTGTCTGTGGCAGTAGGTTGTTAATGTGCCTGTGGCAGTAGGTTGTTAGTGTGTCTGTGGCAGTAGGTTGTTAGTGTGTCTGTGGCAGTAGGTTGTTAGTGTGTCTGTGGCAGTAGGTTGTTAGTGTGTCTGTGGCAGTAGGTTGTTAGTGTGTCTGTGGCAGTAGGTTGTTAGTGTGTCTGTGGCAGTAGGTTGTTAGTGTGTCCATGGCAGTAGGTTGTTAATGTGTCTGTGGCAGTAGGTTGTTAGTGTGTCTGTGGCAGTAGGTTGTTAGTGTGTCTGTGGCAGTAGGTTGTTAGTGTGTCTGTGGCAGTAGGTTGTTAATGTGTCTGTGGCAGTAGGTTGTTAGTGTGTCTGTGGCAGTAGGTTGTTAGTGTGTCATGATTCATTTTGTTCCAGTGGGCCTGTAGAACACAGACCTGCGGGCGACCTGTGGGTGCATGACAGTGTGTAAAGGGCTCAGTAGAGTTAAAGTCACAGTTTGTCATGATTTACATTTACATTTTAGCCATTTGGCAGACACTTTTAATCCAAAGCGAGTTACACGTGCATGGGTTCTTCCATAAGCATCATATCCATAGCTGGTACAATACACATGAAGGGCTGTTCTAAACAAAAATACAGTCATCGTAAGTGACTTTTTTTTTGGGGGGGGGGCAGACAAGATGGATATCGGAAAGGGGGAGGGGGGGTCAAGAGGGAAATCAGGAGGCAGGACTAAGGTACAGTTTTAAAAGGTGTGTCTTTAGTCTGCATCGAAATAGGGGGAGGGATTCTGCTGTCCTGACAGTGGTAGGCAAGTCACCACTGAGGAACCAGAACGGAAAACAGGCGTGAACCTGCAACTCGACCGCCAGGTGCTCGTAGTGAGGGAACCATAAGGTGACCAGAGCTGGCAGACCGGAGTGGTCTTGCTGGGGAGTAGGGAGTGATTAAGGATTGTATCATGATGATCATGCTCAGTCTCTTAAGTCGTTCCTCTGATCTTCATACATTTGTGACAAAGAACTAGTTATATGCAAGAGTCGAGGCCTAGTTATATACAAAATCGGCATTAAATCATGCGAGATTGTCCATGTGCATTACAGTTTACATTTTAATCATTTAGTAGACACTTTTAATGCAAAGCGATTTACAAGTGCATATGTTCCCCCACAAGTTAAAAACATCAAATCCATAAATAGCAATATACACATGTAGAGCTATTATAACCAAAAACAATAATCATTGTAAGTGCAAGTTTTTTTTATGTGCAGAAGCGTATTCTGTTCCTCAGTGGGTAAGAAGGTTCATTATTAAACACTACTAATACAAATAAACTAATAAGAGAAGTTGGTTCCTTTATGCACCAAATCTTATTAGTCTTGATATATGCATGGAATTCTTAATTCAAGTGCAGTCTCTCTGTAGGTAATTCAACAGTGCAGAACGCAATAATACATTTTAATAAAACATACTGAGACAATTTATTCAATATTAGTTATTTTCCTCACAACATCCTGAATAATATATTACAATTACATTTTCTGTGAATAACATCTACAGCAGGAAAACAACCCAGGCTCAGAAGTGCTGGAGGGTGAACTGGCATTGCTATGATCAAAGGGGGACCATTGGTTTAAATTTCAATATATGTCCACTAGAGGGAGTGAGCTGTGCAATATTTTGCTGGAACATTTGAAAATTGAATATGTATCCACTCAAAACCCAGTAAAATATAAAACAAGTCTACTAAAACAGGTGATAAGTTTCATATTTAACATCATTTTGTCACCAAACTCCAACACTTGGTGTTACACTGATAGCCTAAGACGATAGATAGATAGATAGATAGATATGGTAGTCTGAGGGTGCGTGCGTGCTAGCCTGATGCTATGGTAGTCTGAGGGTCCTCCACTTCCTTCTAAAAAGGCCCATAGAGAGACAACAGAGACCATCACTTCTCTCTTGGCTCTGCTCCTAGAGCCAGCGATAGACTGTTTATTTATGCATTCATTTTGACTCCATACTTCTCCTCCTCATCGAACACTTCCTCATGAGAGACAAATGTGTTTCTTCCACCTGACAATTTTACATAAATGGTTGGGTGCTTATCCCCTGATAAGCATAGTGTTATATGGATCAACATTGTGCAGAAAGAAGAATTACAGGTATGCAGTTGCAGTAAGTTGCTATTTAATATGAATTTTAAATCTAAACTATGCAGAGTTTGGACTTGGAGTGGAAAGATTGACGAGTGGGTGATAGAAAGTTTGCACTAGAGCACTATGGGATGGTGGGGCGATGAATGATTCAGTGAAGTAAGGTGTCAAATGCTCTTGGGATTCTCTGCTTCTTTCCAGTAGAGGCAAACACATGAAGAGCTTGTGAGCAGAGCTGTCACCTCAATCCTTATCATCCCAGGCCCACTGCCATCTTGACAGGCCCTAACACACCGGCCCCCAGGAACCTTCCTGACAGACTTCAGCTCCAAAATAAACAATAAGACATATCAATACATCTTAACCCGAAGAATGTTTCATGGACATTTTATCATTTCTCATCCGTGACATAGGCAGGCCTTCAATCTTGATTTAAAATGCCCACTGAGTGTCCTGAATTATGCATTATAATAATGTACTATTCACAATTCATTATTCAGGTTTTGAAAAATGTATAATGGCCATAAACCAAAAAGAACCAATGTGGAGCAGACACGCAAGAAATACAAAATCAAATAAAAATGAACATTAAATGACATAAATCTGAGTCAGGAGGGAGAGGAGAAAAGCCCAGAACAGTCAGGGGGGAGGACCCTAAGGTGAGGATTGTACAGCTAAACACAGTGAGTGAGGTTCATAACCAAGCCCACAGCATCAACCCAGCTGCTCAAAATGGATTTAATTGGCTAGAATACATTGTGCTCAGCTCATAACTCCAACAAAATTGCTTGGTGGCAAAGTCAGAAATATACAAACCAGAATAAAAACCAGCACACACATAATTTTTACTCTATTTCATTGGCAGCATGCAAAAATATGATGGATGTTTCTATGCAGGCTTCATCACAGTTTATCCTGTAAGGTCTGTCCTAGTACTGTGAGCTTGTGACACTAGAGGCCTGTGTGCAGATGGATTTTGGACTGGCAGGGGGGTTGGGGGTTGACAGATTACGTTTCCAGTGTCCCAGTAATCATCATCATCCACTTGAATTTGGATTTCAGGGGAGTTTCAGATTCTTTGCAACCTTTGACAAATTTCCAGTGGCAACAAACAGACAGCGTACTAATCACTTAGCGCAGCCTGTTCTCAGCTGCAGCTTGCATACACTCCACTAGAGGGCACAGTTGTATAAACAGTGCAGTGCTTCTTGTCTCACTGGTTTCTGACCCTGACAGAGATGAAGTTTCTGACAGTCTCTTAATGCTGCAGGTCGGGTGAAAGCACTCAGGGCCTTCGGCAAGCCACAGCGGTAAATCATCAATTATTTAATGTCAACCTCGGTTGCCAAAGAGACGCCTCTACAGGGCGGGGCCATGCCAGCCTCAGCCAATGGGCTTGAGCTCTCCAGCTAAGAGACTGCACTACGTAACAGGGCTAGTCAACTGGCAGTCCTTTCCTACTTTCAGCTATTTTTACCAGAAAATACACACAAGATTATGTGTTATTTTTATGCATAACAACATGTGACAATGCACACCTCCCTCCTGAGAAAGAAAGATAAATAAAAAATAGCTCCGGATATTACAGTTTTTTACAATCGTTTTCACACTTGTCTCAATACCATGTCAATGTCAAGGGCTAGTCAACTGCCAGTTGACTAGCCCTGTTACGTAGTGCAGTCTCTGAGCTGGAGAGCTCAAGCCCATTGGCTGAGGCTGGCATGGCCCCGCCCTGCAACCGAGGTTGACCGAGGAAAACTGCTACTTGTTCAATCATCCTAAGGGAAATGCTTACAGGATGAAGCAGAGGTTATTTAATTGGTTGTGTGCGAGTCTGTGTGTCTGTCTGTAAACAGGACAGTTGAAATAAAAGGATGGATTTTACATATTATGTATCTTGGTGAAATGATATCCTATTGGACAAGCCACACATTATTACAAGATTTCATAGCAGAAAAATACTTAAGGATTCAGAGATATTAACTCTGTAGACTGCCACTGTATTTCTCATGTGTGGCAAGCGAGGATACCATAACAGAATGCATGTTCATGCACTGGTCAGTGCAGGGGCCTCCACCTAGAGCATTCTAGCACCACCAATGGGTCAAAGTTGAGCTGTATGCCTTATTTAAAAAAAATGAGGGACTGTTGGCTTCCTTGCATCAAGCAAAGTAGAGTGATTTTGAGTGAAAGCGTTCATCCGAGACAGCCAACTGAAAATGGTGGTGAAGTTTGCCAAGAAGTGAGCTCATATTTCAACAACACTTTGATATATTGATACCAAACTTGGTATATAGGCTCATAGACTCCTTCCTGAGGATGTGCAAAAAACGTGAGCTATTTGACCTCTGGGGTCACGCCAAAATCAGTTTTTCACCGAATAACTGTTCACGTATTTGCCTTAAAAAAGTAATTCTTGTGTGTGGCTGTATCTTGGGAGATCCCTAGGCAAAACATTCGTCCATTACAGTTAATCAAAAATGGTGGCAAAGTCACCAAACCGGAAGTGAGGTCATAACTCAGCAACGCTTTTATGTGTGAAAACCAAACTTGGTACATGGTTTCAGGAGCCCATTTGGAGGAAGCACCAAAATATTGGTGGGCGTTGCAATAAGCAAAAAATAATAATTTCTGGCTAATATCTGCCAATGTGTTTGCTTAAAAAAACATTATTGTGTCTGGTGATATCGTGAGAGGACCCAAGGCTGAGACATGGCATCTTTTCATGTCAACATAATGTATGTGGCCGCCATATTGGATTTCATTGAAAGGTTTACAAATTTTTCACAAGGCACAAAGTTTCCCAAATCTTCACCAAATTTTGCACAGATGATCTTCAAACCAAGCCTCACAAAAGATGAGACAGCCAAACAAAATCGTGGAGATTTGACCACTGGGGGGCACTGCAATGAGTAAAAACAACTTTTTGCCTTGTAAGTGTTGCTGTGTTTCCCTAAGCAAAAGTGATTCTTGTGTCAGGTGATACTTCAGGAGATGAGATCATCTTCTCAAAGATAAGATTTGGCCTAGATGATCTTCGCACTAAGCTTCACAAAAGTTATCAGATGGATTTTTGATTTTCAAAAGCATTCATCGACGGTCAGTCCGCCAAACAACGTGACCTCATAATTCAGTTACACACAATCTTTGGTCAATTGACATAAAACAGCCACACTATTAACATGATCTAATCAAGTTGCCATGGGAACCCTGTTCTGCTGGACTGCTTGACCCTGCTTGCAAGTTTAATTACAATAAAAAAATGTTTCATGTACTTTCTAAATGCAAACCATCAGAGAAAAATTGATTTATGACCACAATTATAATTTCCATACCTCATAGGGAGGTACTGTTTAAGAATATTCTTTGGTCTATACTTCAGAAAGATCTTCACCGATTCTGCTTTCAAAGACATCCTCTCAAAAAGGCAGATGAAGGTGTTCCAGTCCCCTTTGTCCTTTAGCACCAATCCCTCAGAAAGATTAATATATTTTACTGTTTTAGGAGGTGCACTCTCCCCCTCCTCCCTTTTAACAGTCAAGACAGCGACAGATTTAACAATAAATTGGAAGTTTAGCCCATCAGTTGAAGTTGCAGGATGCATTTGTCTTTTCCGTGAAGGCCAAGGCAACATCTCTTGAAAGGAAACTGATGGGTGTAAATGTTCTAAGAGCACTAAAGTTACAGCACAGGTCACACAGGGCAAGAATACCCAGCAATGTTCCTCATACACACTCTGTAACTAACCTGAATTTACAGCAGAAGATTTCGGTAATTTGATAAATATTCAGATATTCACATGAAGCTTTCTCTCTAATACTATTGCCTATGTTTGATATCAACATGACAGGAATATTCCATCACAAAAGCACTCCACAAAAGATCCACTGTTCTGTCAAACAGTGAAAAGAATCCCATATTTGGCTTCATTTAAACATGTAAATGAAGAGAATCATGAGATTAATGATGAGACTGGATCTACTAAGGACCTCCATATACCAGGACAACTGGACAGCCAAGAATTAGTCAGTCATAGGGCACTTACCTACATATAGTACTTTACAATATAGTACCGGAATAGTGGTTGTACAATAGTACAATACAATGACAAATAATTTTTCAGAATATAGCAAAATGTAAATATGTAAATGAATGACACCATTGAAAAAGTAAGAAAAAAAGCCTGCATATAATAAACAACACAGATAATAATCTATATGTAATGTTGAAACATATCGAAAAATAAATGTACTCACATATTGCACATGTTTCTAATGTAATTTCTTCTGAAAACTGTATTTGTCAAAATTATTGGCGTCCCTTACAATGACTGTAAATAAAATCTAATAAAAATTAATTGGCAGTAAAATTTTACTTCATTTAGTTAATTTTAGATGAGAGGAACTATATTGTCCATCACGACTTGTTTCACAAGAACATAAAAATGAGGTAACACACACAGAAATTCCCTTTGTCAACAATCAGCATGGGAAAAATGGTAACTGACAATTCACTTCAACAACCCATACATCATTTACTTCATTATTTAACACCTTAAATGCTACTCATGCGCAATATGCACAATATGCACAATATGTACAACGTGTGACTGAATGAGCAGCCTTCCTTGCCTTTTTACATGTGACAGCAAATGCTGAGGAAATGTTCTGCATCTTAGAGTGCCTGTCTACACAAGCATCAGGACATCATGTAAGGGGCAATGAATGAAGTAAAATGCAGAGAACAGAGTTTTCAAACATACCATTGTGTCACACTTTGTCAGGTATATATGATCCAAAGGTGTCAGCCATTTTGTTTTAGTCTCAACATAGTATGACACCATTGTCAACATAACTGAACTGAACACATTGACCAATGGTTTTAGCATGTCTTACATGTAAATATAAGACCCATACATTCAAAAATTATAAATACAAGTAAAATGGTGCATGGAAATGGTGATCATATATTACATTTATGTTCATACATTGGTGTTGTGATCATAACACTTGGATATACAATATGTTTATATATGGTCTATGGAACTAGTGAAATCCTACACAGATAGGAATTTAGAACACGCCTGGAAGGTTCTATTTAGTCCCAAAAAGAAGTAATGTCTGAAAAAACTTAAACATCTGATCAGCCTAAACAACCGTTCTGGTAACTGGTTTGCTGGATGCTGAATGATGCATCTCAACAATTAGAAAGGTGCATCTTTTCCAAATCTGGCATCCTAAATTTGATGCAAGTAAAAATATATAGAAACACCAAACTGTGTGGTAGTCAGGATGGAGTTTCTCCAAATAGATAAATAATAAACTGTCCTGTATGTTCAGAATATTTCCCTTTCCTCAGTGTCTCCTTGGCCTGTCTCAGTAATAATGTTACCTAACTCTGCGAATGTGCTGATTGGGGCCCGGCATGCAGAATTCAGTATCCATGTCCGAATAATGATCTATAATAACAGTTCCACATCGCCGTAGCTCTGACCTTTGGGAAATTCTGCTGCCGCGCGAGTCTCCAGTTTAACTTTGACTTTATAAGATCTCTGACAAGGACACAGAGCTATTACCTGTCACTCCAGCGCCTCGCAGAAAACGCACACATTTAAATATCCCACCGCTGAAAGGAAACTGTTTATATTAAGAAAAAATGAATGGAAATAAGTCATTAATCTAGGCTCCTTTGGCAAACCTTTGCAGGCCAGTGGCATTTGATGTCTCTCTGCTGCAGCGCTGGCCAAGGAGGAAGGACAACCACACCGGTGAATGAAGAAGGTCAAAATGCAAATCTCAGGCTCATTTTCCATCCCTCATGAATAGAGAGAGGGTCCATGTTTTTAATTATTCTGTCAGCTTCAAAGAGCCGCGGCAGGCTTGCACCCGCGTTAAGGAGGCCTGAGCCCAAAGATAAATGTTATCCATTTTTCTGACACCCGCCCCTCCACCGCCATCTTGCACCTCCACCTCCCCCCCACCTCCTCGCTTCCGCAGCTCCACACCACATCTAACGACCTGCGCAATTAAACCAGATCAATTTGTTCAGCGCTGGTAAAGCCAATTAACGTTCAGCACATTAAGTAAATTCTATCAGGAATGATTGGGGACATTAGTCATTGTGAAGCCTTTGATATCTGAGGCAAAGTCATCGGCCACTAACTTAAGGATGGATTCCACGGGTCATGTGACCGACTGTCTAAAATCTACACTACACCACGCATCGCCCCGCCAATAAAGTGCACTCTTCCCAGTCCTCAAAGTGAAATCACAGTGAGATGATTTAACGGAAAACTAGAAATGAAATGGCACAGTGGTATGAAGAGGGGATTGTAATGGATGAGTGGGAGTGGGATGTGTGTGGCTCAGGGCTCTGAGCTCAGTGGGTGTGGGGTGTGTGTGGGTCAGGGCTCTGAGCTCAGTGGGTGTGGGATGTGTGTGGCTCAGGGCTCTGAGCTCAGTGGGTGTGGGTCAGGGCTCTGAGCTCAGTGGGTGTGGGGTGTGTGTGGCTCAGGGCTCTGAGCTCAGTGGGAGTGGGGTGTGTGGGTCAGGGCTCTGAGCTCAGTGGGTGTGGGGTGTGTGTGGGTCAGGGCTCTGAGCTCAGTGGGTGTGGGGTGTGTGTGGCTCAGGGCTCTGAGCTCAGTGGGTGTGGGATGTGTGTGGCTCAGGGCTCTGAGCTCAGTGGGTGTGGGATGTGTGTGGGTCAGGGCTCTGAGCTCAGTGGGTGTGGGGTGTGTGTGGCTCAGGGCTCTGAGCTCAGTGGGAGTGGGGTGTGTGGGTCAGGGCTCTGAGCTCAGTGGGTGTGGGGTGTGTGTGGGTCAGGGCTCTGAGCTCAGTGGGTGTGGGGTGTGTGTGGCTCAGGGCTCTGAGCTCAGTGGGTGTGGGATGTGTGTGGCTCAGGGCTCTGAGCTCAGTGGGTGTGGGATGTGTGTGGGTCAGGGCTCTGAGCTCAGTGGGTGTGGGGTGTGTGTGGCTCAGGGCTCTGAGCTCAGTGGGTGTGGGGTGTGTGTGGGTCAGGGCTCTGAGCTCAGTGGCAGAGGTGCAGTCCGCATGGCCTTCCCTTTTCCACGGCGTCACCTATCACTCAGCCGGGCTGGGCGTGGGGCGGGCGCAGAGACGCAAGGTCACAGGGAATCCGAGGCGATAAATAGCGCTGAAACCGAGCCGCCTGGCTGGAGAGCAGGGCTACACGCCACGCGTTGTCACATACATCAACTCCACTGAGCAGAAAATTGAAATGGAAATGGAGGCCTTGAACGACTATGGCTCTCATTGTCCCCAGAACTAAATCTGATCATTTATTTCAGGGTGCACTGCCCATCCAGCAGCTGATATTGGCACAGAGGCAAGGGGGAAGGGATAGAGGTGTGTGTGTGTGTGTGTGCGTGTGTGTGCGTGTGTGTGTGTGGAGGGCGGGTGTGAGAGGCCTTACATCAATCTTATTTTATTGAGGTTCGCTGCTGTCATAGCAACTGATTTCATGTTTTGTGTGTGACATTAATGAATGGTAAATAACAGAAGTGAAACATGTTCCACGTACGGTGGGGGATTGGGGACATAAATGTGAGAATGGCAGAGGAAGGCTAAAAGCTGAGAGCTGAAATTGATAGGGCTCTGTGTGCACATAACGTATGCTCGTATCCAAGGTTCGGTCTCAGATGGGAGCCTTGCTTTGACTCGCTGTAGAAATTCATGGGTTCTCCCCACTTTCTCAGGTTCTTTACCAGCTACATAGAGAAAGGGCACGAGGGGATGAAAAATAATTTTCTTTCCAATAATGCATTTCTGACAATGTCTCCCAGAAAACTACCACTTCAAACTCTGCAGACTGTCGTCAGTCTCCGTTTTTCCCAATGCAAGGCACTGCTGAGAAGCTGTTGTTTGCATTGAGGTGTGTGTGTGTCGAGGCGTTTGTGTTGATGTGTGTGTGCATCAAGGCGTTTGCGCTGAGGTGTGTGTTTTTCAAGGCGTTTGTGTTGAGGTGTGTGTGTGTGTTTTTCAAGGCGTTTGTGTTGAGGTGTGTGTGTGTGTGTCGAGGCGTTTGTGTTGAAGTGTGTGTGTGTGTGTCGAGGAGTTTGTGTTGAAGTGTGTGTGTGTGTGTGTCGAGGCGTTTGTGTTGAAGTGTGTGTGTGTGTGTCGAGGCGTTTGTGTTGAGGTGTGTGCGTGTGTGTCGAGGCGTTTGTGTTGAGGTGTGTGTGAGTCGAGGTGTTTCTGTTGAGGTGTGTGTGTGTCGAGGTGTTTCTGTTGAGGTGTGTGTGTGTCGAGGTGTTTGTGTTGAGGTGTGTGTGTGTCGAGGTGTTTGTGTTGAAGTGTGTGTGTGTGTGTGTGTGTCGAGGCGTTTGTGTTGAAGTGTGTGTGTGTGTGTCGAGGCGTTTGTGTTGAGGTGTGTGCGTGTGTGTCGAGGCGTTTGTGTTGAGGTGTGTGTGAGTCAAGGTGTTTCTGTTGAGGTGTGTGTGTGTCGAGGTGTTTGTGTTGAGGTGTGTGTGTGTCGAGGTGTTTGTGTTGAGGTGTGTGTGTGTCGAGGTGTTTGTGTTGAGGTGTGTGTGTGTCGAGGTGTTTGTGTTGAGGTGTGTGTGTGTGTCGAGGTGTTTGTGTTGAGGTGTGTGTGTATCCAGGTGTTTGTGTTGAGGTGTGTGCACGTTGAGACGTTTGTGTTGAGGTGTGTGTGTGTGCGCTTTGAGGCGTTTGTGTTGAGTTGTGTGTGTGTGTCGAGGTGTTTGTGTTAAGGTGTGTGTGTGTGCGTCAAGGTGTTTGTGTTGAGGTGTGTGCACGTTGAGACGTTTGCGTTGAGGTGTGTGTGTGTGTGTGCGTTGAAGTGTTTGTGTCGAGGCGTTTGTGTTGAGGTGTGTGCGTGTGTGTCGAGGCGTTTGTGTTGAGGTGTGTGTGAGTCGAGGTGTTTCTGTTGAGGTGTGTGTGTGTCGAGGTGTTTCTGTTGAGGTGTGTGTGTGTCGAGGTGTTTGTGTTGAGGTGTGTGTGTGTCGAGGTGTTTGTGTTGAAGTGTGTGTGTGTGTGTGTGTGTCGAGGCGTTTGTGTTGAAGTGTGTGTGTGTGTGTCGAGGCGTTTGTGTTGAGGTGTGTGCGTGTGTGTCGAGGCGTTTGTGTTGAGGTGTGTGTGAGTCAAGGTGTTTCTGTTGAGGTGTGTGTGTGTCGAGGTGTTTGTGTTGAGGTGTGTGTGTGTCGAGGTGTTTGTGTTGAGGTGTGTGTGTGTCGAGGTGTTTGTGTTGAGGTGTGTGTGTGTCGAGGTGTTTGTGTTGAGGTGTGTGTGTGTGTCGAGGTGTTTGTGTTGAGGTGTGTGTGTATCCAGGTGTTTGTGTTGAGGTGTGTGCACGTTGAGACGTTTGTGTTGAGGTGTGTGTGTGTGCGCTTTGAGGCGTTTGTGTTGAGTTGTGTGTGTGTGTCGAGGTGTTTGTGTTAAGGTGTGTGTGTGTGCGTCAAGGTGTTTGTGTTGAGGTGTGTGCACGTTGAGACGTTTGCGTTGAGGTGTGTGTGTGTGTGTGCGTTGAAGTGTTTGTGTCGAGGCGTTTGTGTTGAGGTGTGTGTGTGTGCGTCGAGGCGTTTGCATTGAGAGTGTATTAAATATGTTCGACCTTTTACCCGTGGGCATGCTTTTCTCAGCTTCTGAGCGAGCCCTTTATTTGTGACCAGGTAGGTGCGTTTGAAAGACAGAGAGATAAAACTTTGCGAAAATGTGGACCGAACCGCTTCAATTTGTGGCCATCAATTTGGTGATAAGGAGCAGTTAATATATTCCACAGAGAACTAATTAACCTCGCACCGCACAAAAATAACCAAACTGAAAAGAGCCTGAAATGCCAGAGAGTGTCTGCGGCAGAAGGCCTCCTGACTGAAAGAGCACATCCCTAATGGAAGCGCAATCTCGCTGACATCAGGCCCAGGCGCTGTCTGCATCCACAGGCCGTCCTGCAGATCCTCCACTCCTCAAACAGCCCAGGCAATTATGATAACTGCTTATTTTTGGACAGCTTCTCACCTTCTTAGGTTAATATGAAAGGCTGTAAGGGCAAAAACATTTCACTGACTCAATAAGAACCAAATACATTAATGTAGCCGTGTAGTACAGTGATTATTCGGCCATTTTTATTTCCGGGAAAGGCGTGGTGGTGGTTTTCAGCCTGTTGGCACGCAGGTGTGTGTGCATACAGGGCTGTGGGGGCTCATTACTGGCTGGTTCTGCCCGTGCGGATGCGTTTCCCTGTCTCTCAGTTTAATGATGCAGGCCACATTAGCTCCAATGCTCTTCTATGGAAATGCCTGCGTCAGCTGTGGCAGATGAGATGGCCCATTTCTGTATCCCAAGACTCAACAGATATCAGACGAAAACTCAATTTCTGATATATGGGTGCAAGCTCAACATAAAAGAGATATTAAACATTGTGAGCTGAAGTGAGGAGATGAAATTTCCTCCTCTTCTCCAGTGATCTAACTTTGGGTGGGAGCATTAATATGACATTCCTGACCAGAAAGTTCTTTCATGTTTCCACTTTCAGTTAGAGTGTCTGAATCAGCTTTCTGAAATAGGTATCACACGCCAAAGATACTTTCCTTCCCTCAGTAACGACTGGAAGGCTGCCGCTGCCTCCAAGACTGCAAACAGGGTCCATCAGCAGGTTCAGCTCAGCCAACCAGAGGATCACACATCCTGTACGTCTTTAAATCTACATCATTTAATCTACTATGTGTAGCTACATTACGAGCTAGCTAGTTTGCTAAACGTGTCACTATAAGTTCACAAGTTCTAAAAACCGCTGCCTTCCAGTCGTCACTGAGAGCAGGAAAGTACCTTGTGTGAACAGATAACGGACCAGAGTCCATCCACGCACTAGAACAGTGCCTTAACAGATACCAGACCATAAAGCACATCCACGCACTAGAACAGTGCCTTAACAGATACCAGACCATAAAGCACATCCACGCACTAGAACAGTGCCTTAACAGATACCAGACCATAAAGCACATCCACGCACTAGAACAGTGCCTTAACAGATACCAGACCATAAAGCACATCCACGCACTAGAACAGTGCCTTAACAGATACCAGACCATAAAGCACATCCACGCACTAGAACAGTGCCTTAACAGATACCAGACCATCGAGCACATCCATGCACTAGAACAGTATGATCCACGCCCTCAAAAGCAACAATACCATCCTGTGCCCTGTAAAGACCTACTCTGAGAGACCTACTGCCATAGCCCGGGCCCTGTTGGGACTGGGGCCGTAGACTGTGCCCTGTTGGGACTGGGGCCATAGACTGTGACCTGTTGGGACTGGGGCCATAGACTGTGACCTGTTGGGACTGGGGCCATAGACGGTGCCCTGTTGGGACTGGGGCCATGGACTGTGCCCTGTTGGGACTGGGGCCATAGACTGTGACCTGTTGGGAATGGGGCCATAGACGGTGCCCTGTTGGGATTAGAGCAGGTATCTTGCCGTCCAGAGGCAGGCTCAAGACTGAGGGTAAAAAAGACTGGTGTCAGGAGTGCCAAATGGTCCACTGGTTTTTACTTCCACCCTGTAATCACCAACAGGGCCAGATTCACTAACAGTGAGGAGAGTTCACCATTCTGCTCACCTCAATTACACAATCAATTACCCGCTGAGGATCCAGGAAGAGCCGCAGACCCACCTTACACTCCCGTGACCCATTTTGGGTCCAGACTCCTGACCCGCAGTTTAAGAAACACTGCTTTTGACAGGAGGCAAATGATGAGCCTAGATATGTAGGCTGAATGGACTGTCAAATGTTCTTTTGTCTTTAGGAGGCAATATACTTCAAATGATTGTTTGTGTCTGGATTAAAAAACATTGTTCTGAAAGTAAAAGTTCAGATTTGTTTTGAGTATACTGGTGCCTTTAATGTAGTTGTGATAGTTGGATGCAGATGTAGCAGTGTGTGTCTGCCCTGCGTAGACTGTGCTTTGAAGCTGATAGGTGTGGGTCACAGCTGTCTGTCCGTCTGTCCAACCTTAGAGGTGTGTGGGTCCTTCAACAGCAAGTCCTGAGAGGAGAAATGCTTTCCTGATGTGGCTCTGTGATAATTTGTTAGTTGATTTCTTATTTCACTGATGCTTTTATCCAAAGGGATTTACAGTTGATTAGACTAAGCAGTTGACAATCCCCCCTGGAGCAATGTAGGGTTAAGAGCCTTGCCCAAGGGCTACACCAGGGCTCGAACCACCAACCTTCTAGGTCCCAGTCATGTAACTTAGCCACAAGGCTACATATCCTAGATCCCCCACCCCCCACACCAGGCTAGATTGCCCTCCCCCGCCCGTCCTCAGCCTCCCCTCCCTGCGCCTGGCCCCGGGTGGGCCCCTGGTCTCCGGGGCCATTACTAAAGGAGAGATCTAAACAGCGCGTAATGACGGGTTCTGATTGCCTGGTGTTTATGTGTGGTCTTCAGGGGCCTGGACTGGCGCTCTCTGCTCCTGACCCACACACACACACACACTCACACACACACTCACACTCACACACACACACGCACACCTCCTACACACACACACACACACACACATACTCACACACACACACACACACTCACACACAGTCACACACACACACACACACACACACACACACACACTCACACACAGTCACACACACACGTTGCACCCCCACATAAATATTTGGTCCCTCAGTCCCGCAGGTGTTTAGCAGCCCTGACTCAGCCAGGCTTTCCGTTCGATCCAGGGGAGCCGGTCCAGTGATGGACGAGATGGTTCTGCACCCCCTCGCTACGGCAACACGGGGGCACCCCCCACCTGCCTGGGGAGAAGGGGAGGGCAACAGCACTCCTAATAACACACAGGACGGGGGGGCGGGGTGGGGGGGGGGCGTCACTGCGTACCTGAGCAGGGTCACCTTTACTGTAGCACACCTGAAAACACATCACCCTCCACAGGGTCAGGACGTCAAACATCAGGAAATAAATATCCCCCACTGAGCCAGGCCAAATGCAGCACCATGTCCAGCTAATGTGGCATTGTGAAGCAGCATATTAATGATAACTCTGCAAGAATATTAGCTCACTGCTGTTGCTGTGGAGGTTGCCGAGGACAAACGCCAGAGGGCAATTTGGCAGGAATAACAAACATATTACTGCTCAGATCCGGTGGAAGCCAATGCACTGCATTCAGATATTTATCAAACTCTCGTATCCAGAGCAAATTACACAGATTGCAATCTTAGCATAAAATTAATTTACACAGCTAGGTGTTTACAGAAGCAATGAATCAGATGAAGTTCAAGGGCAGAATGGCAATGCCCCCACATGGGAGTTCTGGGAGTCAAACCTGCAACCTCTCAGCAACAAGCCCACTTCCCTATCATTACAGGACACCGCCAACCCATGCTAAATGCTAATGTTTTTAAACGAACGCAATTCCCTAACATTGCATTACACAAACCCATGCTAAATGCTAATGTTTTTTAACGAACGCATTTCCCTAACATTGCATTACACAAACCCATGCTAAATGCTAATGTTTTTAAATGAACGCATTTCCCTAACATTGCATTACACAAACCCATGCTAAATGCTAATGTTTTTAAATTAACGCATTTCCCTAACATTGCATTACACAAACCCATGCTAAATGCTAATGTCTTCAGACAAGCCCAGTTCCTTAACATTATACTGCACCCCCAGCCCATGCTAAATGCTAAACATGAATGCCTTCATGAGAGCTGAAAGGGATCTGCTGCTTAGTCAGCATTGCTCAGTTTGAAGCAGTCGTTTGCTTGAACTCAGTATAGACACATAGTGTGACTTCAACAGGTTTCTTTCATCTCATGCGGGTCAGAGCAGACGGTGGCGGTAATAAACGCCCTCAGGGCCTCAGACATTGAGAAACGAGGAGGGGGAAAAAGGGGGGCGGGAAGAGGCGACTTTCGATTCAAAACAAATAGTTCCAAAACTAAGTTCTGCGAGACCTTCATCCATCCATCCAGCCAGCGCTTTGAGTGACAGCCAGAGGGGGGTGTTCTTGGCGTGGCGGTGCGGTGCAGGGGTGGGGGGCAGATGGGGGGGTGTTCTCGCCTCACCATCTGTTGAGGAGCAGCGTGGAGCACACCCACACCTCGGCCCCATTAGCTGCGTAATGGAGGCTGATCAGTGGGGGAAACAGCCTGTGACAAATGAAGGAGCCCAAAACTGCAGAGCCTGCGAGTGTGGTGCCAGCATAAGACAGCACTTCACTTACCACTCTGACAGTACACCACCAGCATAAGACAGCACTTACCACTCTGACAGTACACCACCAGCATAGGACAGCACTTACCATTCTGACAGCACACCACCAGCATAGAAGAGCACTTACCACTCTGACAGCACACCACCATCATAGGACAGCACTTACCACTCTGACAGTACACCACCAGCAATGGACAGCATACCACTCTGACAGCACACCACCATCATAGGACAGCACTTACCACTCTGACAGTACACCACCAGCAATGGACAGCATACCATTCTGACAGCACACCACCAGCATAGAAGAGCACTTGCCACTCTGACCACACACCACCAGCATAGAAGAGCACTTACCACTCTGACAGCACACCACCAGCATAGGACAGCATACCATACTGACAGCACACCACCAGCATAGGACAACACTTACCACTCTGACAGCACACTACCAGCAGAGGACAGCACTTACCACTCTGACAGTACACCACAAGCATAGGACAGCACTTACCACACTGACAGTACACCACCGGCATAGGACAGCACTTACCACTCTGACAGCATACCACCAGCATAGGACAGCACCTACCACACTGACTGCACACCACCAGCATAGGACAGCATTTACCACACTGACAGCATACCACCAGCATAGGACAGCACTTACCACTCTGACAGTACACCACCAGCAATGGACAGCATACCATTCTGACAGCACACCACCAGCATAGGACAGCACTTGCCACTCTGACCACACACCACCAGCATAGGAGAGCACTTACCACTCTGACAGCACACCACCATCATAGGACACATATTTTAATACAACTACTTATTTCCACATGGACTTTGTTTCAAACCAGAGTGTCTAAACTGAGAAGGAAACTGATGTATGAATGAATCATAATTAACTCCACAAATCATCTGCTTAATTTGTTTCCAAATTACATTACATTTATCAATTTATCAATCTTATCAATTGTGACCTACACAAACTACATTTTTATATGTAACCCATTTATACGTCAGCATATTTTACTGAAGATACTCAGTACTCAGATACTCAACGGCAGTCCTCGAGGGGGGAACCGATCACACAAATCCCGGTTCCTCACTGTTATACTACACTTCCACCATAAGTTATGAACAGAAATGTAAAATAGGCCTGAGATTGTATGAAATAACTACATAAAGCAACACAAAATAGTCACCACATCCATCTTCTCCCCATTACCTTTCTCTGATGTGTCTCCCCCTTTCAGAGAAAGCCTCTGCACCCCAGAATTATGCTGATTCTTCTGAATTCACAGGTACTCTGCAGGCCTGGGAGGGGGTTCCACACCGTCTGTAATATTCTTTCGTGCAGAACATGGCAGGGATCCATAAACACTCTGCTGCAGTTTGGTCCTTCCACGTTACCCCATCACTCTGTTCTTTGTCTCCACCGAGGAACCTCTTTGTGGAAGGCTCTATCGTAGGAGTGAAGTGTAAAAGCTTTGAGACAAAGAACCCTTGATGAACTAGATTGGGTTCTTCTGTGGAATCAGAGGGTTCCTTTTGGAACCATTGTTTCTCTGGGAGTGTAGAGTGAAAGTGCTGGAGAAAGGTGCTCTGCAAAATGACATAGGCGCTCTGCAAAATGATAATAAAAATAAAAGAACCTAAATGAAGAAAGGATTCCATTTGTATATTTTTTTTTTTTTTTTTTTTTTTTACATTACTACAGTTTGAATCGGGCACATGTCATCAAGGACATGGAATTCAGCAGTAATGAACACTGGATATACTTCTTCAGTCTTCAGTCCCCTCGGGAACAGTGAGAGGCAGTTAGCCAGGGAGAATGAGAGCAAAATGAGGAAACCGTGAGGCTCATTTCTGTATGCCACTGTACGATCAGTTACACACACTTACACTCACACTATCTAGTGTAAAATCTCACATGTTTACTAAAATGGTTTAAGGAAAAAGACATACTGTATATACAAAAATGTCCCGACAATTTACTTAGTCTTTTTACAGTCGTTAGCTTCGGTAATTAGTCCGCAGTCAGACCAGCCGTCCCGGACCGGACCCCACCTGTAAACGCTGAATATCACGGATAATCCCACAGCGAAGGGTTTTGCTTGTGCCGAAGGATTGGGATTAATAAATGTAAAAATAATATTCAGATTTGCATGCATTTCTGTGTGCACTGAAGCTGGTCTCGACACGCAACGGGAATACACAATACATCCTTTCAAATTCGCCTTTCAATGGCAATATTTCTCTTGCATATATGAAAATATTCAAGTAAATGTATCAATAAATCCGACTAAACAGTAGTTAGCAAATAATTTTAAAGTGATGCAACGATACAAAATATATATAATATATCGGCAAAGTTTGCATGTGGAAGCTTCAAGGGCAGGAAGAGCTGATTTTCTCCATTTATAGACTTAACCTCCTGAAATGCAATTTGCAGATAAAACATGAAAGTAGGCCTTTCCCCACTAATCCGCCGTCACCTTGAGACCGTCAGGAGCACCATCAAGAGGATTTCCTGACGACAACATAAAAAGGGGAAAAACCTCAAGATTTCCTAAACTTTGTTATTCATTTTTTTCAGTTCACCGCGTTGTTGTAGGCTATTTTCTAGACTGCTGCTGGTTGGACAAACGAAGGAAGCTGTAAAGGACTGGAGTGTGTATATCCTTGATAACATTTCTTTTTTGCCGTTTGTTTGATGCAGAGTGGAAACGAGGGGACAGGTAATCCACGGCGAGATTATCGCCGCTATTTTCATGTTACACAGGTGCTGGGGGCTGATAGGACCCAACGCCATATCTGTCAAAGGGAGATTGTCATGCAGATTAACGAAATAACATTTAAAACAGAGTACAAAGCCTAGCAGGCGGAAATGGCATGGAAAGCAATGCTGTTCTCCAGCACGGTGAACTGGATGAGGGATTAATAACAGAGCCGCACGTACAATGGGTAGGCTACCACTGCCTCGAATGATGAATCGCGAGGAGATATGATTTACAT
The DNA here is from genome assembly GCF_963514075.1 of Conger conger. NCBI lineage: Eukaryota > Metazoa > Chordata > Actinopteri > Anguilliformes > Congridae > Conger > Conger conger. The sequence goes on from NC_083776.1 coordinate 37,026,625, forward strand.
ACGTCACAATCACAACTAAACCTACCATTCAATTTCTCATAACAGATTCGGGTTCTCCATGTGGATATTTTGACAGTCGTACACTGCAGCATTATAAAATCTAATTGTATAACCCACGTCGAGAGAATGTAAAAACGTAACGCTTAAGTTGGTTCCCTTGGAGATGATTAGGAAGACTGAAATATCCGGAGAAAAAGCGATAAACACGAACAGTAGGCCCATGGCTGGGGCAATGGTGCATTGTTTGGAAAGCAATCTAGTCCCTAGAGGCTCGCGAGCATTCATAAATACAATTTCAACCCAGTCAAAATGACAAGGCTACTAATAGAGACTGCATTCCTCCGCTTTGTGGAGAGAGTAAAAGGTTACCATCTGGCGGAGTTAGAACGGAGAAAGTCGCGTGCGTCAACATCTCATTTGCAGTGCACGCGGGTGGTAGAACGGGCCCAGCTTCCCCCATCTCCAAATATCCAGTTCTAATTTATTTAAAGCGTCACACATTGATTTTTTATTCCTAAAGTAAATATGCCATTTTACAGTTGAGCATGCAAACGCTGATTAGCCAGCATTGCCTAAATAAAAATAAACAAAAATAAACATTTGTAATAGGGTTATCTATTCGTTATACAAAGCAGTTTGCGTGAAATTAGTCATTGAAATCCATTATGTCAATACTTATGTCAAAACATTGGACAAAAACTATATTCTGCTGTGAGGGTCGATTTATTTTATGTGAATAGAAAAGAAATTCGAAAGTGGATGGCAGCCAAATCACTCAAGAACATCCATTCCGAATGAATTCGCATGCAGTCACAGATGTGCGATTTAAAGCAGAGACGTTAAGCGCACATGGGGAGACCGGGGATGGTTGTCACACTTTTTGCTCACTCAATTCCAGCGTATCATACAAGAGTCATTAGTACAAGCCTTTAAGTCTTGGGTAATAGTATGTATAGCCTACATTTTATCCTCTTGCAATAATATAAGAAAAAGTTAGAAATTCATAACAAACATAACCTGTCACACGATATGGAGTTTTCAATAAAAAACTTTTTAATATTGGATTCACCAAATCAGTTCTAAATTTGTAGAAATCTGAAATATATGACAAAAAAACCAAAGATGCTTATTTAGAACACACTGGCTGTTTAAATGAAATAAAAATATGCCCGGATGTGTCTTTTTTTGAAGGTTTTTCCACCAACATTTATAGCACAATTCTCAACGAGAATAGGTAAAATGCAAATGTATTTGGTGGACATAGCCACATAATGTGTAGGGATATAGATTTAGGCTATAAATTTGACATGGAAAATGACATTTGACAACCATCCCCAAAAGTGCGTTCTTTCTAGAATGACCACATGTTGTAGCTTGTAGCCTAACGAAAGAAAAACCTGTATAAATGATAGTTTTCATTGTTGTTGTCAACTGCTTGAACAAGAATTAATAGCACAGAAGTACAGAAGAAAAACATAAACGAGTTGAAATTTTACTTTTTGACATGAAAAACATTAAACCCCGTCTCAATTCAATGTGTGCCTTATTTATGAAATGACCATTTGTGTGAAATCTGACCCCAAAATCTTTGAACAGCGCCTTCTAGGGAGCAAGAAATAAGCAGTGTGACAACCAACCCGTGTGACAACCATCTCCGGTCTCCCTTATGGAGCTTTTTATTCAAAACCCTTATTTTATTCCGGCATTGAAACAGACGGAAAGGAAGACATCATACAACTGTAAACTAAATTCTCGTTTATTCTTTTTTCACTTAAAGATCTATTTTTTTCATTTTCTACATGAATGTTTCTTAAAAGTATTTTCTCATGCTGGGTGCAGCGTCAGAGTTGGGTACTCATGCAGGTGGCGCACGGTTCAGATATTACAGATGACATGGAGCAGCACTGCGGGGTTAGGCCGGATCAGATAAGGGCAGGATTGGACCCAACTGTACAGTCACCAAATACAACACAGTCAGAAAGCCTGGACCACTCGGACATGTAGGCCACCAATAAAAAGAAAGAAAGAAAAACTAACATAAAAATACATTTAAAAAAACATGACTACCGGCATGGCAGAGATAGCCGTTTCGCCCTGAACGCTTTAGTAGAACATTAGCCACTGACATCGTTTACGGTGAAGAGAAAACACAAATATCCATTCGTTTTGCACTTGGTCCCTTTCGCACAGCTGAAACAGCTCCGGTCCGCCGCGAAGAGCAGAAGGGCAGAAAGGCTGGCCACCGTCGCCTCCACGCTTCCCAGCCTCCGCCAGCCGGGTGGAAATGTCCGGAAGCAGTCTTACTTCGGTCAGCCACACTTCTTAGCGAGGTGCACTTGCGGTAACGCTTTAAAATAGTGTCCAAACACGAAGGTCCTTCACGGGCCACCTTTCCCCCGCAGGTGAAGTTGAGAGTGATTAATCAACACAACACAGCACTGGGCGAATGCCGCAGAAAACAGACCTTCTCTATATACACGCCCAGTGTAGGCTGCTCCGAGATGGATTTCAGCAATACATTCCAGCTGCTGGCCAACGCATACAGTGCAAGGACTTCAGAAACTACACTACCGCTGTTAAACGGTATCGGGAATAAACTGTATGGGCCGGATAAGTTAACATGTATTGAGTGGGTACTATGGATTATATGGTTTCAGGCGAACAGACCGTTTAAAACAAGGAAAATAGCGAACTGCATAGATCAGTGCAGCTCTGGGACAGACGCCAGGGTTAGATGAGCAGAAATGGCCGGTATACAGTTCTCTCAGCTGTGTTTCTGTACATCAACACGTTACTTGGGGAGTGTATTTTTTTAACCACCATTTTCAACACATATACAATTTCCATAGTTTGAAACATTTGACAGTTTCACAGTATTTACATCTTTCAATCAACAGCTACAGAAAGACTGAACTAAACAGTCTGTTTGCACAGCAGGAAGAGTTTTACAAAGAAGGCTCATTGAAACAAAATAAAATGTACATTATTAATTTGGTGTACAAATTATGACATGAATGACAAATACCCGACATCTCGGTTTAGGCGGGAAATGGAGACGCAAAAACGGTGACGTCTTTGGTGAAAGTCCCACGGCCTCGCTCTCCCCCGCGTGCGCGCACACAACGCACGCACACAGGGACCAGGCATGGCTCGGTATTCGCGGTTTCGCACAGGCATTGCCAGAAGGCTAACCTACCGTCTTCCCCTGCGGTTTAAAATATCGCACGTCCCAATTGTACTGTAATTAAATAGTCGGCTACTTGCCATATCAGTGAATCACTCAAAACACAAATCTTAACTGGTGTGCGCGAGTGTTATTTGTCATCAGGATTAATATTCACAGTTCAACACATTCCGCGGAATTTAGAGAGTGGTGAGATCCAGAGCACAAACCCAGGTAAAAGTAGTAGGATTTGAACAGGCCCACCAGTGAATTCGGTTACGCAGTTATCCATCGGCATACGTCCTAGCACATTTACTGGCCAAGCAGAACACGGGCATCACAGCGTGGTACGGGACAGTGATTATAGGACAGAGCTTGCGTCGATTTCAACAGACAATTAAATGACAAGTAATCTGGTTCTAACCTCCAAAAATAGTTCTATCGTAATAAATTATTATAAATTAACAACTGGATCGAATGGGTACAAAAACATCCTGAAGACATATAGAACACATATTTATCTTTCCGAATGTCCAAAATATATTTAAAACAATTAAAAGAGTTGAAAGAATTGTGCGCCGCTCTCAACGCACTGTTATGCATTACGTTTAACCGCGTTTCAAAATACAGACTCTCACATGCATTCAATCAGAAGTCGAATCTAGCATTAATATTTTAGCCAAAAGCTGGGCGTGTCCGTGACTCTCGTGCGCGGCTGCCTCTATATTAAATGCCAGACCACAGTCTAAGCGCAAACGGGAGCGCAATAATCCGTTATTTAAATACTGTCCACCCAGGTTCCCAATATCGGTCTACTTCTAGAATATGAAATCACTAAACATCGCACCAAACAACTAACTTTTCTCCCGGACTCTCCGTTAGGTGCAAAGTCAAGCAGACAAACCGAGAAGACTACATTCTGCACAGATTCAGGACACGGTAATAATTTAATATTAAAGGTTTCTCCACCGTCTTCCCCACATGAAATCATAAAGAATTACAGGTAAACAATAAAAAACAAAAGCGAGAAGAGGAAAATATTCTGAGAACAGGACCTTGGAAAACGGACAGAGCGAAGTAGTCTAATTGAGTTGAACACGAGGTGACTGTTAAATCCCCGAAGGACATCGCAGGAAAGGGGAAAAAAGCATTGGGGGGCAAACAGCGCGACCTCGATTGAAATGCTCTCCCCCATTCAGAATCCATGCTCCTTTGGGTTGGGGGTCATGTAGAAGGGCAAGCTAGAGGTGGTTCTCATTCACTATTTACATTAAAAAAGCACTAAACAAGCTGTTGGTTTTTTCGTTTTTCTTTTTTTTTTTAGAAAATGCTGGCATTAAATTTCACAAACATACTCATACAGCGCTAAACGATGGACTGATCCTGGCTCACCTTTAAACAATCCCATGCAGAGAGATGGCGTTATTGGACAATAAACGTGCATCATTCAAAACCATTTTAACCACCCCAGCTGCGGTCCCACAAGTAAGCTCCACATTAACCCAGCGAAACACAGACAGCCCGTGTGCAGGTTTCAAACAGCAGAATAAAAAATAAATAAAAATGTCTCACTCAGAAGAACTATGTGAATCCTGGAAAGTATCAAGGACATGACACTTTTGATTCTTGGTGTAATTTTCTTTGTAAAGAAAAATAAAAAATATTAACAAAACAAAGGTGTTTTCCACCCTTCCCATCTCCTATCCCAGGGTAAAATCTACATGCTATATAGTATTTAACATGTTTTCTGGCAACCTAAAATCAGTATACACAATCAGGCATTTTACTATCAGTAAAAATTTGACCAATGACAAGAAATGTATCAACAGGCATTTCAATAGTTTACTACAGCCTGTACTGACTACAACCAGCATTGCTTGTGTGTTTTCAGAAAAAGGTGAATTAGTGATAGGAGAAAACTACAATACCCACAATCCCCCAACACAGCGGAGTGGTTAACCGGAACCCAGACCTTCTTACATATTTGGCATTAACATGCTCTTTAGGCAAGGCTGTCTAGATGACTGGCTCATTTCTTTTTTTTCCTTTCCACTTAATTATAAAATGTAACTTAATCGTTCTAAAATGAAGTTTGACAGCAAAAACAAAATGATGGAGCTTCCAGTTAAAACAGTGAGACTTGATGTTACTGTTCTCATTCATGTAACATCCACATAATTGAAAGGACGGTCAGTTTAAAAACAGTAGCTGTAATAATTGGGAAAGAAAATATAGTTGACATGAACAGCGGTTATGACAGCAAAATGAGACAGAGGACAGGTGGAGCAGATCTGGTTATGGAAAACACAAGCACACTCTCACACACACTCTCACACACACTCTCACACACACACTCTCTCACACACTCTCACACACACTCTCACACACACTCTCACACACACTCTCTCACACTCTCACACACTCTCACACACACTCACACACACACACACTCACACACACTCACACACACACTCACACACACACTCTCTCACACACTCTCACACACACTCACACACACT
>NC_083776.1:37035527-37065527 GCF_963514075.1 Conger conger
GAGGAGAGAGAGAGAGAGAGAGAGAGAGAGGGAGGGAGAGAGAGAGGGAGAGAGAGAGAGAGAGAGAGGGAGAGAGAGGAGGAGAGAGGTGCAGAAAGAGGGAGGGAGCAAGAGAGAGGCAGAGAGAGAGACAGAGGGGGAGAGAGAGACAGACAGAGTGAGAGAGGGAGAGGGAAAGAGGCACAGAGAGAGGGGGCAGAGGGACAGATAGAGAGCATTATAAAGGAGTATTAAGCAGAATCAGGGCCTAGAGCAGTGGTATGGATTAAGAGTCTGCGAGAGTTAAGCATCACACAAATAAACGTTATCGTGTCCCAGAGTGCATCACCACTTCTGTCCAATTACATCACTGCTGTTCCACATCCTTTAGGGCCAGAGGCAGACTGTTCAACACATACCACCATGTATGAGCATTAGAGCGCTTTTCCCCTGTAGAGGAGCCCTATCAGACAGGGCATCCCATAAACAACCCAAAAACATCCCTAACACATCCCCAACGCACCGCCAATGCACCCATAACACACCCCTAACACATCTCCAACATAGCCCAACACATCCCCAACACACCAACAACACACCCATAACATATCCCCAACACATCCCCAACACACCAACAACCCACACCCTTAACACATCCCAAACACATCCCTAACACATCCCCAACACGCCCATAACACACCCCTAACACATCCCCTAACACACCCCTAACACACCCCTAACACATCCCCAACACATCCCAACATGCCCATAACACACCCCTAACACATCCCCAACACATCCCCAACACGCCCATAACACACCCCTAACACATCCCCTAACACACCCCTAACACACCCCTAACACATCCCCAACACATCCCCAACATGCCCATAACACACCCCTAACACATCCCCAACACGGCCATAACACACCCGTAACACATCCCAACAAATCCCTAACACACCCCCTAACACATCCCTAACACATCCCCAACACATCCCTAACACATCCCAAACTCATCCCTAACACATCCCTAACACATCCCAAACTCATCCCTAACACATCCGTAACACATCCGTAACACACCCCTAACACACCCCTAATATGACAAAGTAAACACAGTCAATGCAAATAATCCCCACAATTTCCCCTGCATACCTGCTCATTTCCATAAATCCCCACAATCTACTCCGGAATTCCTGCTCATTTCCATAAATCCCCACAATCTACTCCGGAATTCCTGCTCATTTCCATAAATCCATAATGTAATGTTCATTCCAATTGAAAGATTGACAGTTCAGTAAGTGAGAAATCTGTTTTTTATTTGAAATAATTGTATCATAAGTAAGTTACATTTGTTGTGTGAATAAAGGGGGAAATTGTGTATTTGATTGAACTCTAACTGTGAGTGACTAAACTAAAAGTGAATATCCAAAGCGGGTGAATACTGTCAGAACCACAGCAGTGTGAGTGTGCTGGGGCTTTAAATGTACTTAGTAAATTGAGCAGTATGGTTTATATAGTGTTAAATAGTTATTGTACATGTCAAACCAGCAGAAATGATTAACCCTTTCAGACCCAACTACCGTCAAATCCCAAAGCACTCTCGACTTTAGACCTTTTTCAACCAATCACAATGACTGCTGTACAATTGTTTTGAGCCCCTATAAAAACCCAACTAAAATTTCTAAATTTTCTCAACCAAAGCAAGCAATGGCGCCCCTTCATATTGAACTGAAAGTATTGCTACACTGCTACACTAGCGGATGTAAAGTGCAGTGTGGTAACCAGACCGGTACTCCACAGCACTGGAGGTGTGGGGAGGGACTCTGCAGTAATGAGGAGGTGTGGGGAGGGACTCTGTGGTGATGAGGAGGTGTGGGGGTGATGAGGAGGTGTGGGGAGGGACTCTGTGGTGATGAGGAGGTGTGGGGAGGGACTCTGTGGTCATGAGGAGATGTGGGGGGTGATGAGGAGGTGTGGGGAGGGACTCTGCAGTAATGAGGAGGTGTGGGGGATGAGGAGGTTTGGGGAGGGACTTTGTGGTCATGAGGAGGTGTGGGGGCTGAGGAGGTGTGGGGGGTGATGAGGAGGTCTGGGGGCTGAGGAGGTGTGGGGAGGGACTCGGCAGTAATGAGGAGGTGTGGGGGATGAGGAGGTGTGGGGAGGGACTCTGTGGTCATGAAGAGGTGTGAGGGATGAGGAGGTGTGGGGAGGGACTCTGTGGTCATGAGGAGGTGTGGGGGATGAGGAGGTGTGGGGGATGATGAGGAGGTGTGGGGAGGGACTCTGGTGATGAGGAGGTGTGGGGGATGATGAGGAGGTGTGGGGGCTGAGGAGGTGTGGGGAGGGACTCTGTGGTCATGAGGAGGTGTGGGGGTCATGAGGAGGTGTGGGGGATGATGAGGAGGTGTGGGGAGGGACTCTGTGGTGATGAGGAGGTGTGAGGGGTGATGAGGAGGTGTGGGGAGGGACTCTGTGGTCATGAGGAGGTGTGGGTGTGATGAGGGTGATGAGGAGGTGTGGGGGATGATGAGGAGGAGGTGTGGGGGATGATGAGGAGGTGTGGGGGTGATGAGGGTGATGAGGAGATGTGGGGGTGATGAGGAGGTGTGGGGGATGATGAGGAGGTGTGGGGGATGATGAGGAGGTGTGGGGGATGAGGAGGTGTCAGCAGTAAGAGATGCATTCTCTCTGTACACTCTGCACTGCTGACAGGCCACAGGACAATCCCGGGAATGATTTAATGTCGGGAATGGGAACGGAACGAGCCGGTGCTTCTGATAATTCCTAAACCGGAAAAAGGTTAATAGCCGCTCCATTACGCGTCCCCCTGTGGTTTTTGGAGAGGAGAGGAGGAGGGCAGGGAGGGGTCCAGACGCACACACACCCACTGATGCTGATGGACGGTGTGCACTGTGGGGGAACATGAAGGCGCTTTGCTCCTACAGGAGCCCAATTACCCCCCCTCAGAGCCCCCCGGCCCCCCCGGGCCCACCCAACCAGCTGATCTGAGAGTGGGCGTCAGGGAGACCCGGGCCTGACAGCCAGGGAGCGCAGAACAACATCCTGTCTGCGAGTGTGTGTGTGTGTGTGTGTGTGTGTGTGATGCAGGCAGCACACAGCACCAAAGACAGAGCATGACACCATACTGTCTGTGTTGGACACTGATGACAGTACAAACAAGCGCAAACTGAAGACGCACCTCTTCAAGCAGCACCTCTCCCCGTCCCTCCCTACCTCCCTGTGAACCTTAACTGTTGTCTTTCTGTGATTTACTTTTTTGTGTATCGGTATTTTTAGTTTGGCTAGGTAAGCAGTGTTTGGCTAGTTAAGTTTGGTCACTTTTGCTTTGTTGTTTGTTTGTTTATTTGTTTGTAAAAAAAAAAAAAAAAGAAAAAGAAATTAAAATGGGCCCTGGTCCTTATCTTTGTTGTACAGGTAGCAGTTGAAATTGTACTTCCCTCTAGGGTCTTTCAGCGCACTTATCCCTGGTTATGGGTATGCACTTTGTTGTACGTCACTCTGGATAAGAGCGTCTGCCAAATGCCATTAATGTAATGTAGTACATCTATAACAGTGCCACTCCATGGTGGTATTACAGACACCCTTCTACTACCAGACTACATTACACATACAGAACACATTACACAAGCTTCTGACAGTCTATAACTCACACACACACTCATTTCCCCAGTGCGGTGTATGATTTAGTGATCCAAAGCCACACTACAGCCACTGCTGCATTTCATTCATATCATAGCTCATGCACTGCAGGTTACTAATGATTCTGCTTAAGTCTAGTACTTATATGTGACAGTATATTAATTACTGGAATGTTATTTTGATTACGCTTTATTTAAATCTTTCAATTGTTTACTGCGAGCTGTCTGTCAGACTCAGGCGTTTCTGTTCACGGGCATCGGCTACATGAATGAAGCACAGTGAAAAAACAGAGGGGAGGATGAGAGGAGCCAGGGCGGCAGGATGTATGGAATCTTGTGGAAGGTTTAGGATACAGACAGGGGTTAGGGTACAGACAGGGGGGTTAGGGTACAGACATGGGGGTTAGGGAACAGACAGGGAGGTTAGGGTACAGACGGGGGGTTAGGGTACAGACAGGGGGTTAGGGTACAGACAGGGAGGTTAGGGTACAGACAGGGGGGTTAGGGTACAGACATGGGGGTTAGGGTACAGACATGGGGGTTAGGGTACAGACAGGGAGGTTAGGCTACAGACGGGGGGTTAGGGTACAGACATGGGGGTTAGGGTACAGACATGGGGGTTAGGGTACAGACAGGGAGGTTAGGCTACAGACGGGGGGTTAGGGTACAGACAGGGAGGTTAGGCTACAGACGGGGGGTTAGGGTACAGATGGGGGGCTCACCGCTCAGTAATGGCCGGTTCAGGGTGAACTGCTGTGGCAGGTCCTGGATGTCAGCGATGCGCTGGTACATGGCGCGGGAGAGGTGGTCTGCGTGGTACAGGCTGCCCAGAATGATGCTGGAGAAGTAGATGGGCTCTGTGAAGTAGCTCATGAGCGAGCCCTGGATCCCAACCACGTTCCACCTGGAACACAACCACACAGCGTCAAACACGGTCCACCTGTAACACAACCACACAGCATCAAACACAACCGCACAGCGTCAAACACAACCACAACCACGTTCCACCTGAAACACAACCACATAGCGTCAAACACGGTCCACCTCTAACACAACCACACAGCATCAAACACGTTCCACCTGTAACACAACCACACAGCGTCAAACACGGTCCACCTGTAACACAACCACACAGCGTCAAACACGGTCCACCTGAAACACAACCACACAGCATCAAACACAACCGCACAGTGTCAAACACAACCACACAGCGTCAAACACAACCACAACCACGTTCCACCTGAAACACAACCACATAGCGTCAAACACGTCCACCTGTAACATAACCACACAGCATCAAACACGTTCCACCTGTAAAACAACCACACAGCGTCAAACACGGTCCACCTGAAACACAACCACACAGCATCAAACACAACCGCACAGCGTCAAACACAACCACACAGCGTCAAACACGTTCCACCTGTAACACAACCACACAGCATCAAACACAACTGCACAGCGTCAAACACAACCACAACCACATTCCACCTGAAACACAACCACACAGCATCAAACACGTTCCACCTGTAACACAACCACACAGCGTCAAACACGTTCCACCTGTAACACAACCACACAGCATCAAACACGGTCCACCTGTAACACAACCGCACAGCATCAAACACAACCGCACACCGTCAAACACAACCACAACCACATTCCACCTGGAACACAACCACAGAGCGTCAAACACGTCCACCTGTAACATAACCACACAGCGTCAAACACAACCACAACCACGTTCCACCTGGAACACAACCACAGAGCGTCAAACACGGCCCACCTGAAAGACAACCACACAGCGTCAAACACAACCACAACCATGTTCCACCTGTAACACAACCGCACAGGATCAAACACGGTCCACCTGTAACATGTTCAACCTGTAACACACTTATCAAACTTGCCTTTTCATGAATTCTCTATAATAACAATAATTGGTCTAATATCGGTGGGGTGAGTCATTATGAAGTGCTCACCCTTTAATCTCAGCTTCCACGCTGCAGGACTCCAGACTGAGAGAGGTCACAGGTGTGGGAAGTGCTCACCTTTCCCGCGGTAAAGGCAGCGTTTACGCACACATTACCACCCCCTCCCGTGCGCAGCACCCCGCGGAACAGGGCACAATCAGAAACCCTAATCACGGCCTCCACACCTGCCGGAACCATCCGTCGAGAGCCGCTCGAGTGATTGGAGGACCGGGCGAGCGGGCGGTGCTCAGCCAATCAGGCGCGCCAAACTCCCGCTGCCTCTGGAGCTAACGCAGCGGGCCACTAATGCACAGCCTCTTCAGACCGCGAGTGTAATTCGTCTCACTTTACCTCTCCCAGGAGCGTCTCGCAATCACGGGGAACCCCGTAATAATCATACTAATGCACAAACTTTCTTCTGAGTAACTCTGAGCCGGCCTTACACAAGGCTGTGTCCCTCCGAGGCGGCCATTTTGTCCCTGTCCAACCACTTCTGCACTTTCCTCACCGTGCGGGACGGCGCTTTGGGATAAGGGTTAGGGCTGGGGTCAAAGGTCACCCTTCAGCGCCCGTTCACTGCAGCGAGCCACCTCCTCACCAGTGCGCATCTCAAACAGAGGGCATGGCCAGCCGGCAGGAGTACACCTCCCTGATAACCCCCCTCCCCATACAGCTCCCACAGCCCGTCACTCACCCCATGGGTGGGGGCACTGTGTGACAGGGGAGCCCCTGAGGAGAGCCTGGTCACTGCCTCTATAACAGCATCTGCAGTTATTCACCTGACAGTGGAGCTGTGTGTGAGGAGGTGTCAGAAGGTGTGAGGAGGTGTGAGGTGGTGTGAGGAGGTGTGAGGAGGTGTGAGGAGGTTTGAGGAGGTTTGAGGAGGTGTGGAAAGTTGTTAGGAAGTATGAGGAGGTGTGGATGTGAGGGGATTGTGAAACCCTAGGTCTGTGTGCTGCAGTAATGAGGGACAGGCTGTGTGGAATAGCTGGGGTGGGGGAGGGCGGAGGACAGGAGGGAGAGAGGGAGGGAGGAGGAGAAAGAGGTGCGATGTCTCATTATCAGTGACAGGCGCGGCGTGGTGGTGGCAGCTCCTGAGTGCAGTGTATGTACCCGTCAGAGCGGGGGAGGACAGCACTGCCCCACAGAACACAGCACTCAGAGAGGGAGGGGGTACGGCTCCATCTCGGGGGTCCAGACACAAAGGGGACAATACGTCGTAATAACAGGCGGAACATGCTGCACCTGCACAACACATTTATAAAGAGGAAAATAATGATAGTTTGTAAGTATGCCATTTCGGAACATAGTCTGGCACAGCTTGCCTGCTCTGTATGGATAATCACTTCTGATTAGCAGGTCACTAAACAGTAACACCTCTGATTAGTTAGAATATAAACTCCCTTACATAAGCTGAATGGTCTTTGTGTCTTTGTTCGGTTGCACAGTTCATACTTGCGCTGCATCTTAGCCAAGCTGACCATAAATTATTCCATGAACCAAAACCTTGTCGCATACAGTGATGTTTCTATATTCAGACCAATCACGCACGTTTAAAAAACAAATCGCTATTCGCCTCTCATGCACTTCTAACATCAAGTGTCAAGTACCATGATAGCTAAATTATTCATTTTTGAACGGCTGCCTACCACCTATTGTAGCTGGTTTTTCGTTGGGGTCTGTAGTGGATGTATTTGGACATGTATTGCTCTCCAACAATTGACCTGGTATGAATTTCTTTCGTTTTTTTAATCATAACCTCTTATAGTCGGTTAGTTTCTCCATCCCAGTTTGCCGAAAACCTGTACCCTAAAACCTTAATCTCATCATACAATGAAATGGGTCATCTATCGCAGAGATTATACCGTGCTGAATTTATCCTCCAACAAGTTTCCGCTATGTGCTATGTCAACAGCTGTTTTAGGAATGACTTTACACCTGTAAATTTTATCTTAACTCAATGTCGGTACTAACTCAGTTTGTGGAAACTCTGAACTCAAGCTGGCCTACGTTTGAACTTATTTCATACAGGTGCAACAGGCTGCAGTATAAAGATGTATAGTATATCTGAGATGATTAAATGAGAAAACACATCAGAACCTCAAATGAATAAACAGGTGCAAAATCATATTAATCATATTAATCACAACATTTTTCTTTTTGATTGTAACCATTTTTGATTTTGATTGCACAGAATAATTTTTTTATTTGATTGTAACCGTTTTTGATTTTGATCGCACAGAATAATTTTTTTTATTTGATTGTAACCAAATCATTTCATACTGATGAAGGCTGAAATGGTGTAGCACAGTTACAGCAAGAGATAATGCCAAATAAACTGGGTCCTCTAGAACAGACAGTTCACTGGGTCTGTGGATAACTGACCTGTAGAGTCCACTGGGTCTGTAGATTACTGACCTGTAGAGTCCACTGGGTCTGTGGATAACTGACCTGTATAGTTCACTGGGTCTGTAGATTACTGACCTGTATAGTTCACTGGGTCTGTAGATTACTGACCTGTATAGTCCACTGTGTCTGTGGATAACTGACCTGTAGAGTTCACTGGGTCCGTGGATAACTGACCTGTATAGTTCACTGGGTCTGTAGATTACTGACCTGTATAGTCCACTGTGTCTGTGGATAACTGACCTGTATAGTTCACTGGGTCTGTAGATTACTGACCTGTATAGTCCACTGTGTCTGTGGATAACTGACCTGTATAGTTCACTGGGTCTGTAGATTACTGACCTGTATAGTCCACTGTGTCTGTGGATAACAGACTTGTATAGTTTGCAGTGTCTGTGGATAACTGACCTGTATAGTTTGCAGTGTCTGTGGATAACTGACCTGTATAGTTTGCAGTGTCTGTGGATAATTGACCTGTAGAGTCCACTGTGTCTGTGGATAACTGACCTGTAGAGTCCACTGTGTCTGTGGATAACTGACCTGTAGAGTCCACTGTGTCTGTGGATAACTGACCTGTAGAGTCCACTGGGTCTGTGGATAACTGACCTGTATAGTTTGCAGTGTCTGTGGATAACTGACCTGTAGAGTCCACTGTGTCTGTGGATAACTGACCTGTAGAGTCCACTGGGTCTGTGGATAACTGACCTGTATAGTTTGCAGTGTCTGTGGATAACTGACCTGTAGAGTCCACTGTGTCTGTGGATAACTGACCTGTAGAGTCCACTGTGTCTGTGGATAATTGACCTGTAGAGTCCACTGTGTCTGTGGATAACTGACCTGGCGATTTTGTCGCTGCAGGACATGGTGAGTAGCCTCTCCCCCTGCAGCACCCCGTCCCAGGTCTGGATAGTGTTGCTAGAGCGGACCGGGATGGTTCCTTCCCCAGACTCGATCTTGGTCCTCAGCTGCCCCCGAGCCTTCCTGTTGGGGTGCCGATCTCCCTGGTCTGGGGGAGAGGAAGGTCAGACAGAGCCTTCTGAGAGAATGACCACTGCTGGAAACTAACAGGCCTCATCTTTCCTTTTTTCACCTCTTCTGTCGTGGGAGACCAACACCATTCTGCATGCGTCAAAGCAATATGACACAAGGCCATTTCACCAAAGAATTAATAAGTGCAGAGCAAGATGAGCAGCTCCAATTAATACAATATATTTGAGACGCACATTCGAGCCTCTGAAGAAAGTTCTAATTAAAAAGACACGGAAAAAAGAAATGACAAGAGTAGGACATATTTATTAACTTAATTGAATAAAATAATCAGTCGAAGATTGAATTCACTACCAGCACTAAATTTAATATAATTACATTATGTTGCGCAGCAAAGCAAAATAAAATGGAATGAAAGGAAGTGCTGTTGACAGGCGTGGAGCTCAGCACTGCCTCCCTCCACCACTGACACAGCACCATCCGCTCCAACACTCAGCCACACCAACCACCAGCGATTTCATATTGAGTATGGTGTGTGTGTCAGTGAGAAAGTGGGTGTGTGAGTTTGTGTGTGTGTCTGTGAGAAAGTGTGTGTGTGTGTGTGTGTGTGTGTATGTGTGTGTGAGACTGCATATGTGTGTGTGTGCGTGTGTGAGAGTGTGTGAAAGTGTGTGTGTGTGTGTGTGTGTGAGAGTGTGTGTGAGTGTGTGTGTGTGTGTGTGTGTGAGTGTGTGAGAGTGTGTGTGTGTGTGAGAGAGAGTGTGTGTGCATGAGTGTGTGTGTGTGTGTGTGTGTGTGAGAGTGTGTGTGAGTGTGTGTGTGTGTGTGTGTGTGTGCGTGAGAGTGTGTGTGTGTGTGAGAGAGAGAGTGTGTGTGCATGAGTGTGTGTGGGTGTGTGTGAGAGAGTGTGTGTGTGTGTGTGTCTGTGGTGTGAGAGTGCATGTGTTTGAGAGAGACTGTGTGTGTGTGTGAGTGTGTGTGGGTAAAAAGTAAAGAAGCGCAAACGGAGAAGAGGAAAGTAGGAGCGTACCTTCCACGCCGGCCTCGTGGGGGGAGAAGATGCGGGCGTCTCCGCAGGGTGAGGTGCTGATGTACAGGTGGAACTGCACATTGTCCTTCAGGCGGTAGCCGTGCTTCTCGCACCGGATGAATATGGACTTCTGCTGCTCTTCTTTGCTGTTGCTGCAAGCGGGAAGGAGGCTGCCGCTAGTTTCACATTCTCCCCAGAGGAACGTCCGGCCAATTGCGCCATGTCTCTAATTCTCCTACAGCAGTCTGAGCCAAAATGGCCGCCCTACTGAGCCGCTCTGCAGAACTGTTTCAGCACTGAAAGGTTCCGGCCAGCTATTACCCAATCGGATTCCTTAATTAGCCTCTAAACAAGCACCTTACTTGAAATTGGGAAGATGTATTAAGAGCTGCGATAACAAACCTTGTTTGCAGCAGTTTATTTACCACTTTGATGAGCGCCCCATGCCCCATCAACCCTCAAATCAATCAATCAATCTTTATTTGGCACCTCGTCTTCTAGAACAAGCAACCTCTGAACTACACACACTTGACTTTAAACCACACAAGTGTTGCCTACAGCACACCCACATTATAATAGAGAAATGCTAAACTTGGATCTACAAAGTCATACATATTATTTGCCATGGACGCAAAAAATTAATTAATAGAATACATAATTTCAGCAACTACGGGAAATCCATTTATCACATTTTGGAGTCAGCAAATTACTGGTCATAATAATTATTTTTGACAAGCCTGTGTTTATATAATATGCCCACAGAAGGGACAGGCGGTGGAGGTGACTCAAAATGGCCGCTCACCTGAGGAAGTGCTCCAGCTGGGTGTACAGGTATCTGATGAGCGAGCGCCGGGCGATGATCTCTGCGTGACAGTCGTTCAGCGCCAGGCCGCGGTCGCTCATGTACTCGCCGTTAATGCACTTTGTTCCCGTGGAAACGCAGATGACCTGGGCTTCCTTGACATCAGTGCCTGGGGGGTGGGGGGGCAGAACAGGGCGCTGAAAACCATCTCCGTAAAACAGCCATGACAGGAAGTCATGGGCTGTACAAACTGGGGACTGGAGGCAGAGGCCTACCTGTTGTCATGACGACCCCTGCCAGGACTTTCCGCCGTGCGTGAGGGGAGGTGAAGTTGTCTGTCAGCTCGCTGAACTTGTCCACCACCAGACGGGAGACGGCATCCGCCAGGACCTGAGGCAGCACAGCGTCTGTGAGTCTCAAACAACCCAGCAGTCCCAACTCTCCTGAGAGCATCGATTGCATAGCGCTTTGGATAAAGGCGCAATATAAAAGCCAACCATTTACCATTTACAACAGTGACAGCATGACAACCCAACAGTGACAACATGTCTGTGAGTGTCTCACAACCCAACAGTCACAACATGTCTGTGTCTCACAACCCAACAGTCACAACATGTCTGTGTCTCACAACCCAACAGTCACAACATGTCTGTGTCTCACACACAACCCAACAGTCACAACATGTCTGTGAGTGTCTCACAACCCAACAGTCACAACATGTCTGTGAGTGTCTCACAACCCAACAGTCACAACATGTCTGTGTCTCACAACCCAACAGTCACAACATGTCTGTGAGTGTCTCACAACCCAACAGTCACAACATGTCTGTGAGTGTCTCACAACCCAACAGTCACAACATGTCTGTGAGTGTCTCACAACCCAACAGTCACAACATGTCTGTGTCTCACAACCCAACAGTGACAACATGTCTGTGTCTCACACACAACCCAACAGTCACAACATGTCTGTGAGTGTCTCACAACCCAACAGTCACAACATGTCTGTGAGTGTCTCACAACCCAACAGTCACAACATGTCTGTGAGTGTCTCACAACCCAACAGTCACAACATGTCTGTGAGTGTCTCACAACCCAACAGTCACAGCTCGACTGTCAGCGTCTCACATGGCCCAACAACCCCACAGTCACAAAGCTCCTGCACCAGTCTCAAACAACCCAACAGTCACAGCGCATCTGTGAGTGTCTCACACAACCCAACAACCTCAAACGTAACCGAAACCAGACCTGTCAAGACCCAGAATGATGGAGCCTCTGCATATATGTATGGAAATTATTGTCATCAATATATTTTCCCTTTGCTTTCCCTTCATATTAACTCGTATTAGACTTGCATTAGTCCCGTATTAGCCCCGTATTAGCCTCGTATTAGCCCCGTATTAGACTCGCATTAGGCTCGTATTAGCCCCGTATTAGCCTCGTATTAGCCCCGTATTAGACTCGCATTAGGCTCGTATTAGCCCCGTATTAGCCTCGTATTAGCCCCGTATTAGACTCGTATTAGCCTCGTATTAGCCCCGTATTAGACTCGTATTAGACTTGTATTAGACTCGTATTAGACTCGTATTAGCCTCGTATTAGCCCCGTATTAGACTCGTATTAGACTCATATTAGCCCTGTATTAGACTTGTATTAGACTCGTATTAGCCCCGTATTAGACTTGTATTAGCGCCGTATTATACTTGTATTAGCCCCGTATTAGACTTGTATTAGACTCGTATTAGCCCCGTATAAGACTTGTATTAGACTTGTATTAGACTTGTATTAGACTTGTATTAGACTCGTATTAGCCCCGTATTAGACTTGTATTAGCCCCGTATTAGACTTGTATTAGACTCGTATTAGCCCCGTATTAGACTCGTATTAGCCCCGTATTAGACTTGTATTAGCCTTGTATTAGGCTTGTATTAGCCCCGTATTAGACTTGTATTAGCCTTGTATTAGGCTTGTATTAGGCTCGTATTAGACTTCTTTCCGCAGGCCCATTAGACTTGTGGTGGGGGGTTCCTCTGAAAGGATGTTTGTAGTAAGAGGGAAATGGTGTGGCCATTTTGTGTCACTGTTTTAATGGATGTGAGCCAAACACAGGGCACCTCTGTGAACAGCTGAAGGGAGATGAAGTAAATATTTAAAGACGGGAGAATGAATTAGTCAATTAGACGGGCCTCGTCTCTGTCAGTGAAGCCACACGATGAATTAGGCACGGAGAGGGAGAAATGGAGGGGGAGAAGAGGAGAGGAGAAAGGGAAAGAGAGAGGGAGGGAGGGAGAAACATGGAAATAGAGAGGGAGAGACATGGAAAGGGGTAGAGACAGAGCAAAAGAGGGGGAGAGAGAAAGAGGGGGAGGGGAGGCAGTAAAGACAGACAGGGAGAGAGGGGGAGAAAAAGAGAGAATAAGAGAGCGTGAAGAAGGTAAAAGCTCCTGTCTAAAAGGAGGCAGTGAACTTTTGACTGGTTATTAAGCCGGTGATGGTGCGTTTCCCCCGCTAAGCGAGCGCACAAAGCCTGATTATAACAATCACACCTGCTCGGCCCTCTCCAGCAGCCCGGCGCACACTCACACGCCCTAATGACGGCTTATTACACCACCAGGTATCAGCTCACCAGCCAGTGTGGGAGATTACAGCGCGCCGGCCCTGATTGGCTGCTGGACGGGCACGGAGGGGGCGGATTGGCAGAGGGGAACAGGGTTCAGAAAGCAGCATGCGGAACAGCGGTCATATTGACAGATGGGCTTTTAAACAGGCAGGCGGGAGTTTGCATAATCAATTGTCTTGTTTCAACAGCGTCCGTGTGGAGATGTTAATTAAGATTAAGGTTCATGCCGCCCCGCTGGTATCTGGAGAGGGGCTTATGGCCTGGGATTAGCAGATGTGTAAATAGATGTCTCGTACGCAAATGCGTCGCTTTAGTGCTTTTAGTCTCCCTCTCCCTCTCTCTCTCTCTCTCTCCTTCTCCCTCTCCCTCCCAGTCAGTCAGTCAGTCAGTTATAGAGGCAAAATGGACTGAAACAGCCGTCTGAAGATAAAGAGCCAAAGCCAAGTGCAGTAAACTCAGCTGGGCTGTCAAAAAGGCATGAACAGCAGTTATTTAAAAACTAGCAGTATTTCATAAAAAGCAGGTATTTAATAAAAAGCAAGTATTTAATAAACAGCAGGTATTTAAGAGCCAGTAGGTATTTCATGAACAGTGGGTATTCTATATTTAGTGGGTATTTAATAACCAGGGGGTGTTTAACATTTAGTGGGCATTTCATAAACAGCAGGTATTTAAGAACCAGTCGGTATTCTAAATTTAGTGAGTATTTAATGAACAGCGGATACTTAATAAACAGCATATTTAATATTTTACGAAACAGCAGGTATTTAATAAACAGCTGGCATTTAATAAACAGATGGTATTTAGCATTTAGTGGATATTTAATAACCACCAGGTATGTAATAAGCAGAGATTATTTTAAGGTTTTTGAGCCAAATCTAGATTTATTGACATGGCAACAAATAGAGTTTTAAGGGACATTCATAAACACTGCTGTACCCCCAACAGCCTAAACTGAGAAAGGACCCCATTTGAATAAAATAATCTTAAACTGTACACGATTAGTGTTCACTAAAGATTTTTTTCTTCATTTGCCACCAGAAATGAGACACATATTGTACTTATGCAAAATGAAGAAAGATTTGAAGAGCTCATATTACTGGTTGTAGAAACCCCCCAGGCAGCAGATTTCAGCTGAATGGATTAAAGACAGACTCATGTCGTGTACTCAGAGCATTAAAACCACACGCGACGGAAGATGTGTCATTTCCCAACAGGCAGCGGCTCCTGAGGCCACAGTCAGCTCCCTGACTTCCTCCACGCTGCCATTTCAAAATGTTTACTTTCATTTGGAGAAAATCCAAAACAGGAAAGTGAGACTGTACACAGCGTTGACTCAACAATAATAATATTAATCTATACCAGAGCTGTTCTGTGTTTGAACGTCTTGATAACAGTGCATGTCAGAGGGGATAAAATGGAGTGAACAACGGAAAAGAGGATTGCAGTGAAATGTCACCCAGACTGACGCTCTCACAAGGCAGATTACCCAGAGTGTAATGCACTCAAAGAGGAGATGCAGATGTTAAAGTTCCTTCACTGTCAAGGCAACGGCACAGCTTTGAATGGCTGATGCTTTGCGGCTTGAAGTCTTCCTCAATGTCCAGATTGACAAAAGCTCTTATTTAAAGAGTGAAGTGGGCGTGTTATTGGGGCTAGGATTAGAGTTCTAACCTGGGGCAGGTGAGGGTGTTATTGGGCGTGTTATTGGGGAAGGGGCGGGGCACTCTTACCTGGGGCAGGTGAGGGTGTTATTGGGCGTGTTATTGGGGAAGGGGCGGGGCACTCTTACCTGGGGCAGGTGAGGGTGTTATTGGGTGTGTTATTGGGGAAGGGGCGGGGCACTCTTACCTGGGGCAGGTGAGGGTGTTATTGGGCGTGTTATTGGGGAAGGGGCGGGGCACTCTTACCTGGGGCAGGTGAGGGTGTTATTGGGCGTGTTATTGGGGAAGGGGCGGGGCACTCTTACCTGGGGCAGGTGAGGGTGTTATTGGGCGTGTTATTGGGGAAGGGGCGGGGCACTCTTACCTGGGGCAGGTGAGGGTGTTATTGGGTGTGTTATTGGGGAAGGGGCGGGGCACTCTTACCTGGGGCAGGTGAGGGTGTTATTGGGCGTGTTATTGGGGAAGGGGCGGGGCACTCTTACCTGGGGCAGGTGAGGGTGTTATTGGGCGTGTTATTGGGGAAGGGGCGGGGCACTCTTACCTGGGGCAGGTGAGGGTGTTATTGGGCGTGTTATTGGGGAAGGGGCGGGGCACTCTTACCTGGGGCAGGTGAGGGTGTTATTGGGTGTGTTATTGGGGAAGGGGCGGGGCACTCTTACCTGGGGCAGGTGAGGGTGTTATTGGGCGTGTTATTGGGGAAGGGGCGGGGCACTCTTACCTGGGGCAGGTGAGGGTGTTATTGGGTGTGTTATTGGGGAAGGGGCGGGGCACTCTTACCTGGGGCAGGTGAGGGTGTTATTGGGCGTGTTATTGGGGAAGGGGCGGGGCACTCTTACCTGGGGCAGGTGAGGGTGTTATTGGGCGTGTTATTGGGGAAGGGGCGGGGCACTCTTACCTGGGGCAGGTGAGGGTGTTATTGGGCGTGTTATTGGGGAAGGGGCGGGGCACTCTTACCTGGGGCAGGTGCAGCTGCAGGCCCTCGCGCGGGATTGGCTGGCGGGAGGGCGTCTGGTCCAGCTGCATGTTGAAGAGGGCGGAGAGGGCAGCCTGGGCGGCGCGGGCCTTGGCCAGCTTCTTGTTGCGCCCGGAGCCCTCGAAGCTCTGCGCGTCCACCGTCACCGACATCACAAAGTTCTTGGCGTGGCTCTCGCCGCTCTCCGACACGAAGTCGTACTTCAGGCCCGGCCGCAGCTCGTTCAGGATCATCACCGGGTTCTTCCCGCCGGAGGGGGGCGGCGAGAAGGCGGCGGGGGCGGGCAGCGGGGGCGGGGCCAGGCTGGGGGGCAGGGGGTACTCCCCCAGCGCCCCGTTGCCGTTGGCGCCCAGGAAGAAGGCGTCGTCCGGCGGGGCGGGGGTCTCGAACCCGTTGAAGAGCATGTCGGGGAAGTCGGCCTGGTCGGAGGTGAAGTCGGTGTTGACGGTCAGCGTGCGGCCCATGGCCAGGTGGGCCTCGGAGGCGTTGGGGAACTGCACGAAGGAGCGCAGCGCCTTCTCCGCCGCGTTCAGCTTGGCCTTCTTCTTGGTGGGGCCCGAGCCCTCGAACAGCTGCCCGTTGACCTCCACGGTCATGACGAACACGGGCGCGTGCACGGGGCCCGTCTGCGAGAGCAGCTTGTACTGCAGGCCCGGCTTGATCTCGTTCAGCTGCATCAGCGCGTTCTTGGGCAGCACGGGCCCCGGGGTTTTCTTGCGCTTCTTGGGCCGGAACTTGGAGTGCGCGTGGCCGTTGTTGCCCTCCTCCAGGGGCCGCTTGCGGGCCCCCCCGCCCCCGTTGGGCATCAGTGCCTCCCCCCCCGCAGCCTCCTTGCAGGACAGGTTGTCCAGGTTGCGGTTCTCCTTGACGTCTGTACTGCAGGTACCTGCGTGCCCAGAGAGAGCAGCTGACATGGCCTTCGATGCAGGATCTTGTAAATGCAAAATTTAGAGATTCCTTTATGGCCCTTTGTAACCGAACAGGTGATGTGTGTTCCTGTGTTATCACTGGGGCACTGACTGAGCTAGACTTACATTATTTTAATAGATTTACACAAACTTTAAAGGGTTATTTTTACATTTTCACTTAATTTTCATTCAAATCAGCAGTTAACCGACTAAATACTGATTTTAAAACATAAATGCTGGACAAACATCAACTGATTTTCATGACAACGATTTTTAACAAATCTAACAGATTTTGGATTAAATAAATGCACTTTGATTTTTACCTTATAGATTAACAAATTGCAGGGAATATTACAGGACAACTACTCTGAGGAAAGAACCAGAGAGGTGATACTTGCTGTTAAATACTAAATGCTAATTTAAGGTTCCCGTGGTAGAGATAAGCATAGAAGTGATAGCTGATTCAATTCAAATTTAATTTCCCTGCAGTATTACTTCAGAGGGGTATAGGAGAAGGGTTATAAATGGGTATAGGTATAGTACAAGAGTGAGGGGCTGGGTTATTAATGGGTATAGGTATAGTACAAGTGTGAGGGGCTGGGTTATTAATGGGTATAGGTATAGTACAAGTGTGAGGGGCTGGGTTATTAATGGGTATAGGTATAGTACAAGTGTGAGGGGCTGGGTTATTAATGGGTATAGGTATAGTACAAGTGTGAGGGGCTGGGTTATTAATGGGTATAGGTATAGTACAAGTGTGAGGGGCTGGGTTATTAATGGGTATAGGTATAGTACAAGTGTGAGGGGCTGGGTTATTAATGGGCATAGGTATAGTACAAGTGTGAGGGGCTGGGTTATTAATGGGTATAGGTATAGTACAAGTGTGAGGGGCTGGGTTATTAATGGGTATAGGGACAGTACAAGTGTGAGGGGCTGGGTTATTAATGGGTATAGGTATAGTACAAGTGTGAGGGGCTGGGTTATTAATGGGTATAGGTATAGTACAAGTGTGAGGGGCTGGGTTATTAATGGGTATAGGTATAGTACAAGTGTGAGGGGCTGGGTTATTAATGGGTATAGGTATAGTACAAGTGTGAGGGGCTGGGTTATTAATGGGTATAGGTATAGTACAAGTGTGAGGGGCTGGGTTATTAATGGGTATAGGGCCAGCGCACAGGGAGTTGATCGGCAGGCAGAACTGTCACACCAGCAGAAGAGGACCGGAGGGGTGAGGTACTATCTGATACTGATAACTTCAGACATAAACATACACACTTACACATGCACACAGTCTCACACACATTTTTATACACACACACACACACACACACACTCACTCATACACACACACACGTGCCCACACATACACACACAAATGTGCACTCACACACACACAAATGCACGTATACACACTCACAAACCCACACCCAGATAACTCCATACGCACACACGCACACACACTGAGTGTGCATCAGCCCCACCTCTAGTTCCTCAGTTCTACTGTTGGACAGTCGCCCATTCAAATCAATAAGATGGTTATTTATGGGCCATTTCATACAGCGGTTAGACTGAAATGCTATAACTGAAATGTTAACTCGTAATGACATGTAGAAAAAAATTGATAATAACATAGGTTAGAGGACAGTGAAAGCTAGAAGGCGCGTTTTGAAGGAACACACATCACCACGCCCTGTTGACAAAGTGGCCGGAATGCAGAGTAAATTTTCATTTATAGCATCCTACAGCAAAAGCTGGAACTGTTCCTCCTTTCAGCTCTCAGAGATGGAGAAAAGCACGAGAAAGCAGGAGTGAAGCATCATGGGAGGTGAAGAGAATACACATTCCACATAACCGAAACTGACCATCACTGACTAAACCCCCTCTGTCTGCACATTTCAAATCCCCACGCAGTTCCATTACCGCAGAACAGCCGAGGACAGTGTCGCAGAAACACATTTCCGAGAGGAACACCGCTAAATGCCCCAGTACGTCCGAGAGAAACCTGGGATCGCTCACACCATGAAATTGGATAATTTCAGATGTTTCAGGTGCATTCAATCAGCTTGGAAACTCTGCTCAGCTTTTTATTCAGAGAGACAGATACTCGTCCAGTACCGACATTACACAGGAAAGGGTTTCTGCAAACAGGAGAGAAGAATTATCCGCGAGTCTGTGTGAACTGTGACGTGCTTATTTTCTGTGTATGTGTGCCTGTGTGCGTGTGTGTGCGCGTGTGTGCATGTGTGTGTGCGCGTGCGTGTGTGTTTGTTTGCGTGTGTGCACGTGTGCATGTGTGTGTGCGTGTGTGTATGTGCGCGTGTGTATATGTGTGCGCGTGTGCGTGTGTGTGTTTGTATGCGTGTGTGGGCGTGTGCATGTGCGTGTGCGCGTGCGTGTTTGTATGCGTGTGTGCGCGTGTGCATGTCTGTGCACGTGCGTGTGTGTGTGTGTGTGTGTGTGTGTGTGTGTGTGTTTGTATGCGTGTGTGTGTGTGTGCACGTGCGTGTGTGTGTGTGTGTATGTGTATGCGTGTGTGCATGTGTGTGTGTGTGTGTATGTGTGTGTGTTTGTATGCGTGTGTGTGAGTGTGTGTGTGTGCGTGCACAGGCTTGTGTTTACACACACGCTTAAACACGCACACGTGTGTATGTCTGTGCGCTCTGTGCTAGTGACCCGTGTGAAAACTCATGTCCTTTCACCCTGTCAGTCCCTAGCCCAATATGAAGTGGCTCCACCCAATTCCAGAGGGGTTTTGGCTTTGGTTGAGAAAATTGAGAAAGTTGTGAAAATTCAGTAGGGCTTTAATAGGGGCCCAAAAAAATAGAACAGCAGTCGTATTTGTTGAGAAGGTGGAGAACGCCATACACTTGGGATTTTACAGCAGTTACGTGGGAGTGAAAAGGTTAAATTATTTCATTATTTCACAGAAGATGTCCAAAGATTGGAGCCTGGACAGGAGGCTGAAATGTAAATCAGAATAAAGGCAGAAATAAAGGCCTAAAGGAACAGAAACAGGGCGGGGGTTTGGGCAGAAATAAAGGCCTAAAGGTACAGAAACAGGGTGGGGGTTTGGGCAGAAATAAAGGCCTAAAAGAACAGAAACAGGGCGGGGGTTTGGGCAGAAATAAAGGCCTAAAAGAACAGAAACAGGGCGGGGGTTTGGGCAGAAATAAAGGCCTAAAAGAACAGAAACAGGGTGGGGGTTTGGGCAGAAATAAAGGCATAAAGGAACAGAAACAGGGCGGGGGTTTGGGCAGAAATAAAGGCCTAAAGGAACAGAAACAGGGCGGGGGTTTGGGGACACAGAAACACAAGCCTTCCCTCCGCCACGCCCTTGAACAACCCTGACATTTCCCTCAGTCAATCTGGCAACCCGTCCCAGGGAACATGGTGCTAATCTAAACCCTTTTCACTCTGCGTTTCTGTTGGCTGACACAAAATGGGTGTTGGGGGGGGGGGGGGGGTGGGTTGTGGGGTGGTTTGAATGTCCTAACACACATAATAAGTGTAAAGTGTGTAATGGGATACACTCGATGATCTTGGCTGGACCGCGGCGCCAAATGTGCCATCTGCTCCAAGGCTGCCGAGCCGCTGTCTGGATAAATGTTCCCGGCTATTCCGGCTCCATAGAATTCCATCTCACCCCCCCCCCCCGCCCCCACCCAGAACCCCGGCCCAGAGCCCCTCAGAGACAGACCCAAAACCAGCTAGTACTGATAACATAAACCAATATCGCAGCGATAACAGTGAAACTGTAAAGACGCCTGGGCCACACCGGTGCATGTGTCAGCAGTCCAACCACACCATCACTTTTTTGGCCCCGTATTGATAGGCAAATCGGTACACTGTTTTACCTGTTTTTAATGACCCCATAAAGCAGAGTCCCACACCCCAGCTGTGTGGTGACTGCACACCGGTCGAAACGTATACAAACTGAAATCCACAATCCAAAGCGTCCTCCCACAGCTGAGGAGACTAAAACTCGTGTTTCTTTTAACCCCCACCTTGCTCCCAGTCCAATGCACACGTGGACTTCATTATTGTCCACTGTGTATCACATTTCCGGGTGTATCGCACAGATAATGGCGTATGGGCTTTTAGAATCAGTGGTAAGCATTTTTAACGCCTTCATAATGCTGTCATAAGCATGATATAAGACTGAGATATCCAGTGTTTTGCCTCTCAAAGATGGTGTTTCCCTGCAAATTGCTGAAACAGAGACAGGCTCCAGAATGAAACAGGAACAGGGCCTCCCTGTCAGTTTAGTGTCAGCTTACAAACAAGCAGTACATAAGCATATACTAATCTGAATTGGCCCATTTTTAAAGTTCATCAATCATTCACCAATCAGTACAGACCCACGTGCGCCAAATTATACACTTGCTGACTATTTTAGCGGTGTTCATCTGCTTCAAAGAAGTAGTAACACAGTTATGGAAAAGTATGGAGAAGGCATACCATGGGCAAAAAAACCGTAAAAGAGCAAAGACAAAGGATCAGAGCAGACCTTCACATGACTGCAGGTACAAAAATAATAACCCAAGCACACTTGGGCAGCAAGTATTTTTAGAACACGTGTAAACAAAAAGGTTGATTTGGCAGTTGATTATTTGTTAGCCATGTTTGCTTGATTGTCAAAATGTAAATTACATATTTATGTTTTTTCTGTAAGGACATTAATTTGCATTAATCAGCAAGGCCTAGGTCCAGTCCACAGTTCTTTTTCTGTTAAAAGGGCTCAATGACTCAAAACTTGACAGAGCAGACTTCGGAAATTTTATACATAGCTTAACGGATACCCAGCTACACTGTTCACAAGTGATTCATTGTTCATTATTTGTTCTGAAGCATATTCCTGGCTTTGCGTGGCAACGCACCGCCTGATCTCCACAGACATTGTGAGAGGACGAGCCTGACCAATCCTCTGCTTCAGCCAGTTTTCCTGGCCTCTGATTGGTTTAAAAGAACAGTGGTTAAGCATACTTCTACTGTCACAACTTTGTTTCATAGATGAAAACATGGTTGCATCCAGACAAAATTACATAAATTAAATGCATGAAATGAACAAATAAATGAAAAAATAAGTGTTCCACCTAGTGCTCCAGGTTTATCCTGGGCAGTGAGCTTGTTTTATTAACACAATCAGTCAAAACCAAAAACTTCAAATCGGGTCATTGTTCAGCATTGCTGCAGTTGTCTATGAGATAGATAGATATACCATAGCGTATTTAGCTTTCTTTTTGGACGAGCAGATGTGATCTACATCACTAAAATACATTTCCCCAGGCAGTAATACAGACACCTCCGAGCTCAACACTGAGCTGAGACTGACGATAGAAACGGCAGCACCACATTTATTTAATTTTTTGATGGTTGAAAAAAGCAGAGTTGTGTGTAAATGCAACCACTGTAATAAAACATCAAACTTACATGACCAGCATAATCCACACGCGTAAAATGAACAGTGCTTCAGCAGCATGCTTTTATGTGACGTCACTCACATTTTAGGGTTTGCTGAAATGACACCACTGGGACTCAGAGGTGAATAAATTTGCTGAAATGACGATACCTCTCTTAACAACCCTATGGAAATAAGACTACATTCAGAGATGATTGACCTCTGTATGGATGAACTGCTGTATACCAGGAACGCGCTGTTTTCAGGGCTGCAAGAACTCGAGAATCTCCCTGAATTTAGCCTTAATCTTCCACAGGTAGCATTGTTTATGACACACTTTAAAAATAATATTCAAATGAGATGCTGCCATAATTATGGGAATGATTGTTTGTGTGTGAGTCTCAGTGAAGGCATAACCCTGCTGTCTGTGGTTTCAAGGCCCATTCTGCACAGTGCTTTTAAAGGACAGGTGCTTCAGTCCAGAGAGATCACAGGACTCAAACCCGTCTCAGAACCCTGAAGTGCTTCTCAAACCCGTCTCAGAACCCTGAAGTGCTTCTCAAAGCCGTTTCAGAACCCTGAAGTGCCTTCTCAAACCCGTTTCAGAACCCTGAAGTGCCTTCTCAGGGACAGCAGCCAATCAGAACTCCGCCCTCACAAGACCAGGCACATCAGCAGCCAATCAGAATCCAACCTTGACAAGGCCAGGCACAACAGCAGGCTATGAAACTCTAAATCAGGAACCGTTTGCAAGCGGGGGATTTTGACAGTTTGCCCGGTTGATTTAAATTACAAAATCAATATGCAGTAAAATGAATCATTTGCCACTATCAGACGCCATTATCAGTGCCCTAAACGGCAACATATTGTTGCCTCTGAAATGTGCTGAGCGAGATAATTTAGGGAAATTAATTTGCTGTAAAACATCCTATTTCACAGCTCTCAGTGGCGTGCTCCATCTGCAGGTGACTGAAACCCTTAGCAGAATGTCTCTCTCTCTCTCTCTCTCTCTCTCTCTCTCTCTCTCTCTCTCTCTCTCTCTCTCTCTCTCTCTCTCTCTCTCTCTCTCTCTCTCTCTCTCTCTCTCTCTCTCTCTCTCTCTCTCTCTCTCTCTCTCTCTCTCTCTCTCTCTCTCTCTCTCTCTCCATGTCTGCAGCTTCGCCTTGCTATCGGCCGCTAGGCTCTTCTGGGCCAGAAACTCTAATAGAGTGTGTCACAGTTGTCACTCCACGCTACCAAACTACCTGCTGCCTTCTGCAACCGGAGCCAAAATGAGGTCCGTGTGGACCCGGTGCGCCAGGAAAGCATTGTGCAGACACTGCAGTTTTTCCTCTGAAAAGTGCCTTTTAAAGGGCTACCTTGAGAGAACCTCAGTGAAGGTTCTAGATGGCTACTCTGAAAAGGAAATGGTTTCAGGCTAGTCCTGTTTGACAGAGAACTCAAATAAAGGTTCCAGATTGTTCCTTTAAAAAGGGGGAACTCCAGTGAAACACGAATCATCCAACGCTTCATCCTGCTTTGTTTACTGCTGACCCAAGCTTTGCGTTTTAGTGAATGTGGCTGTGACTACGTCGACTGACCGAGAACCACTCAGAACTAGCGCTAAATGTGAGGTTTGTGCAGGGAGTCAGTGCTGAGAGACTGAGGGAGGTCCTAGTTACTCAGAGCAGAGATGGCACATAAGACACAGCCCTGAGCCCAGCACAAGCTGAGTAACACATGGGCCACACAACTCAACTGCACCTTCCAGTACAGAGGCAACATCACAATGCAGGTCAAATAAAGCCTTTTTCTGCTTAAAGTCTTTACAGCTTGCCTCCTGCTTTACTTTAATCATCCCCCCACCCCCCCACTATTTTATGGACCACTAGGCTTCTGAAATTGCCCAAATATTGCAGATAACAGGCAGCCCTAATCCCTCGCATTAGGTTCCACGTTTATGCATGTTATTATGAAATCTGACCACACATTTCCAGAGCGAAATTAACCCGTTCTTCTCCCCCGGGTGTTGATGCTGTTTTCCCCAGCGTTAACGGTGAATGTTTCCTTGCAGGACTCTTCGGTTAGAAATCTAAATAAGAAAAGGCGGGTTTCAGAGAGGTGTTCTACTGTACGAGCGGTCTCCCCAGACAAAGCTGACGCACGGCGTCGACGAGGCTGTTTTAAATTCAGCCCCAGCCATAGGCTCAATAGACCCCGGCCGGCCATTTTCTCATCATAAATTCCAGCTCCCCGCGCCCGGCCTGCCAGATCTGAGCGCAGGACTTCATTCAGATGTCTAATGGAATGCGCTCCTTTACCGGCTCTGTTTGAGTCCCGGAAATGATTGATTAACGGAGATAACGCGTATAGAGATGAACTGGTATAAGAGCTGGCTCTGAAGAACACTCGATTCTCAGCCACTGCGTGAAGACTGAGAAAGGGACCAGTCATCCGGGATGACTTTCTGCTGGGCCGTCTGCTGAAAAGGGCACTTACACCTGCAGGGAAAGTGAGTGTCTTCGTCATAATCTCCCAGAATGCTCAGCTGTAAGCTGAGAATGGTGCACGATTGTCTCTGAGGGCAGGAGGTCACCTAAGAGCCACTTGCAGTTTCCACAAGCGCAGGGAAAATATCTTCATCTCCGAGGATGGAGGATTAAACCCTGATCCGCAGAAAGCAGACGGTAGCAGTTCAGAAGGACGACCACAACCACACAAACAATTCAGCTGTTTGCTCTTCTATACGGGAGAGATAACCCAGGATTAATATTCTTTAGACTGTTTATTTCCTT
Source organism: Conger conger (assembly GCF_963514075.1). Lineage (NCBI taxonomy): Eukaryota > Metazoa > Chordata > Actinopteri > Anguilliformes > Congridae > Conger > Conger conger. The sequence continues at coordinate 37,060,703 of NC_083776.1, forward strand.
TCATTTTGTCACTCTGTGAAAGATTAAATTGAGCAGAGTGAGAACTGTTGTCTTCTCAAATGGAGTAAATGGGGAAATTAAATGTTGTGATGCTTGAGCTAAATCTGTCAATTAAGATCCCATTGTCAATTATCTTTGTTAAATTTTATTCCCAGTATAAATTGAAAGAATTATAAACAAAAGTTTTCTGTGCATAAACCCACCCCCGCTCCTTTTTTTGTTTCCCAAAGTGAGTGAAATTCCCCCAGGAAGAGGAAAACAGGAGCTTCAGTGAGAACTGAAGCAGAACCTCATCTGGAGTGGGCCAGATTGGATGGGACCGGGTTCAGATCGGACCAGACTGGACTGGGATTGAACCAGGTTCAGATCTGACCGGATTCAGGTTCAGATGGACCAGATTGGGATGGGACCAGGTTCAGATGGGACTGGCCCTGGATCGGGCTGGGACCGGACCGGGTTAAAATGAGACCAGATTGGGATGGGACAGGGTTCAGGTGGGACTGGACCAGATTCATATGGTACTGAACCAGGTCAGACTGGGACCGGACCGGACCGGGGCTGGGACCAGGGAGAGGCACTCACTCATGTTCTCCTCTTCGTCCACATCCATGGTGAAGAGTTTCTGTGTGCGGGCCTGTCGAGCAGAGCAGTGCGACCTGGGGAGGAGAGGAGGTCAGCACAGAGACCGGAGAGAACACACACACACACACACACACACAGCACAGAGACCGGAGAGAACACACACACACACACACACACACACTCACACAGCACAGAGACCGGAGAGAACACACACACACACTCACCACTCACACACACACACACACACACACACACACACACCACACACCCACACACTCACACACACTCACACACACACACACCCACACACACACACACCCACACACACACACACACACACACACACACACACACAGCAGAGACCGGAGAGACACACACACACACACACACACACACACACACACACACACACACACACTCACACACACACACTCACACACCTCACTCACACACACACACACACACTCACACACACACTCACAACACACACACACACACACACACACACCTCACACACACACACTCACACCACACACACTCACACACACACTCACACTCACACACACACTCACACCATATACACACACCTCACACACACACCACACACCTCACACACACACACACACACACACTCACACACACTCACACACACACACACTCACACACACTCACACACACACACACACACACACTCACACTATACACACTCACACATATACACACTCACACTCACACACACACACACACACACTCACACACACACACACACACAACACACTCACACACACACACACAACTCACACATATACACACTCACACTCACACACACACACACTCACACATATACACACTCACACTCACACACACACACTCACACACACACACACACTCACTCACACACACTCACACACACACACACACACACACACACTCACTCACACTCACACTCACACTCACACTCACACTCACACTCACACACACACACACACACTCTCACACACACACACTCACACACACTCACACTCACACACACACACACCTCACACTCTCTCTCACACACACACATATACACAAACACACACACGGATTACAGCACTGCGCTCAGGTTGAGGGAGCTGAAAGAGCTCCTCTGGTGTTAGGGTTAAGCCTACAGTAAGTGTATAAATATTCAGCAGTGGAAACTAATCTTGGAGAAAAGAGGAGCTCTGACAGCCGTTATAGCGGGAGCAGTCTATCGCGACTTTAATATCCATTCTATTACAGCTCATATTGCTCTGCTCGCAGGGACAGAAACACTCCAACTGACATCAGGCCCTCCATCTCCTGTACAAACACTGCACACAGGCACAGATTCTACACATGGACAAGATACACTCCAACAAATTAATGAAGGAACAAACAAATGAATGAATGAATGAATGAAAACACAATGTCTTTTTTTAATAACTGATCTGTTCTGCTTTATTTCAGCCGTAGGTTTATGGACACCATCTCAACGCTGCTGTGTCAAATAATGAACTGAGAGACTTCACTAAAACGCTTCTGTGGCGTTAAAGAGATGAGACACACCGTTCAGCTGGCGCTGGAGGATGCGTGATCGCACCCGATCCCGGAGCGCGCTGCGGACCCCACGGCCCAGACCGACAGGAGAATGTTCACAGCGCATATTCTCCACTCGCTGAACGAGCACGCGCACCCGAAACGCTTTCGCTTCTGAACAAAACCTTCCGTGGTCCTGTCTCAGCCACCTCTCGGGAGCAGACGGCCCGATGCGGCTTTATCGCCCGCTCATGAAACCCACGAGCCCCGTTAGCGCTGCTGCCCCATAATCCCACACTGCGGTGCAGCTGCCTCAACATCCAGCGCATTTCCTTCAAAAGGAACTCGTGCCGCCGACACACTCGTACATTAGCAACAGCGCACAAGACAAACGGCGAGAACGTCGGCAGGGGAACAGCGCATTAAAAACAGCCCCAGCCACTGCCGTGCTGAGGGAGAGGTATTACAGCGTATATCAGTGAGCGACAGCGCTGGGGAGAGGTATTACAGCGTATATCAGTGAGCGTCAGCGCTGGGGAGAGGTATTACAGCGTATATCAGTGAGCGTCAGCGCTGGGGAGAGGTATTACAGCGTATATCAGTGAGTGACAGCGCTGGGGAGAGGTATTACAGCGTATATCAGTGAGTGACAGCGCTGGGGAGAGGTATTACAGCGTATATCAGTGAGCGACAGCGCTGGGGAGGGGTATTACAGCGTATATCAGTGAGTGACAGCGCTGGGGAGAGGGCGGCACAGCGACACGCTGATGTACGCCATAACCCCCCGCACGTGGCAGCTCATCTGTTTGGGAATGGGCCGGCGTGGTCGGGGAAGATCTAGCAGCAGGTCCGTTAGCAAATAAACCCGCTCTACACACAGGAATAAACCCGCTCTACCACAGGAATAAACCCGCTCTACCAGAGGAATAAACCCGCTCTACCACAGGAATAAACCCGCTCTACCAGAGGAATAAACCCGCTCTACCAGAGGAATAAACCCGCTCTACCACAGGAATAAACCCGCTCTACCACAGGAATAAACCCGCTCTACCACAGGAATAAACCCGCTCTACCACAGGAATAAACCCGCTCTACCACAGGAATAAACCCGCTCTACCAGAGGAATAAACCCGCTCTACCACAGGAATAAACCCGCTCTACCACAGGAATAAACCCGCTCTACCACAGGAATAAACCCGCTCTACCACAGGAATAAACCCGCTCTACCAGAGGAATAAACCCGCTCTACCACGGGAATAAACCCGCTCTACCACGGGAATAAACCCGCTCTGCCACGGGAATAAACCCGCTCTACCACGGGAATAAACCCGCTCTACCACAGGAATAAACCCGCTCTACCACGTGAATAAACCCGCTCTACCAGAGGAATAAACCCGCTCTACCACAGGAATACACCCGCTCTACCACGGGAATAAACCCGCTCTACCACAGGAATAAACCCGCTCTACCACAGGAATAAACCCGCTCTACCACAGGAATAAACCCGCTCTACCACAGGAATAAACCCGCTCTACCACAGGAATAAACCCGCTCTACCACAGGAATAAACCCGCTCTACCACAGGAATAAACCCGCTCTACCACAGGAATAAACCCGCTCTACCACAGGAATAAACCCGCTCTACCAGAGGAATAAACCCGCTCTACCACAGGAATAAACCCGCTCTACCACAGGAATAAACCCGCTCTACCACAGGAATAAACCCGCTCTACCACAGGAATAAACCCGCTCTACCAGAGGAATAAACCCGCTCTACCACGGGAATAAACCCGCTCTACCACGGGAATAAACCCGCTCTGCCACGGGAATAAACCCGCTCTACCACGGGAATAAACCCGCTCTACCACAGGAATAAACCCGCTCTACCACGTGAATAAACCCGCTCTACCAGAGGAATAAACCCGCTCTACCACAGGAATACACCCGCTCTACCACGGGAATAAACCCGCTCTACCACAGGAATAAACCCGCTCTACCACAGGAATAAACCCGCTCTACCACAGGAATAAACCCGCTCTACCACAGGAATAAACCCGCTCTACCACGGGAATAAACCTGCTACCATGGGAATAAACCCGCTCTACCGCGGGAATAAACCCGCTCTACCACAGGAATAAACCCGCTCTACCAGAGGAATAAACCCGCTCTACCACAGGAATAAACCCGCTCTACCACAGGAATAAACCCGCTCTACCACAGGAATAAACCCGCTCTACCACAGGAATAAACCCGCTCTACCACAGGAATAAACCCGCTCTACCACAGGAATAAACCCGCTCTACCACAGGAATAAACCCGCTCTACCACGGGAATAAACCTGCTACCACAGGAATAAACCCGCTCTACCGCGGGAATAAACCCGCTCTACCACAGGAATAAACCCGCTCTACCAGAGGAATAAACCCGCTCTACCACAGGAATAAACCCGCTCTACCACAGGAATAAACCCGCTCTACCGTGCTGGTGAAACCTTCCCACATCACATTCCTGCTTCAAACGGAAGCTCCAGGAAAATGCACCGGGAAACGAAACACAGACGCTCCTCTACGCTGTGCTACGGGCGAGGGCGAGAGCAGCGATGCACCGAACAGGAACAGCAGAGCGGTGCCGTTGTATTTGCACATAACAGAAAATGAGAGGAATGCGTAGATTCACTGAGGCATGGCGGTAGGTTTGAGCGCAG